>NW_019738959.1:172980-197787 GCF_002891405.2 Cryptotermes secundus | reverse complement strand
GTTCGAATCCCACTCAGGGCATGGATGTTTGTGTGCGTTTTTCTGTGTTTGTCTACAGGTAGAGGCCTTACGACGAGCTGATCACGCACCCAAAGAGTCCTACCGAATGTGTAATATCTAGAAAAACCGAAGTGAAGAGAGAAGTTCATGGAGGTAGGCCTAGGCCCACTGGGGCTGTAGTGCCAAGGAAAAAAAAAGATATACTGACATGGGCGTGTCGAACGCCTTTTAAGTCCTAAAAGACGGAGAAAAGGGAAATCTCGAATTTGAGAGAGTAAAATATAGTCGCGAGTACCACGGGACTCGGATCCGAGAATGACTGCGCCGGCGAGTGCCAGCAGTAATTGTAAACAGAACACCCGTCCTCTCTTTAGAGAGGGCGCCCCACATCAGCAAACCCGCAACTGTCTGACAGCAACAAAAATCTGGTCATAAGCCAGTCTAAGACAGACTGGCCGACTGACCGTCGGTCATAACATAGACTTAGACTCAGACATGGGTTGTCCAGTGATTGAGATTAGTTCTATCTGAGGATGGAAACCGATTCAGTTCCCGAAACGTCCTCATTTTTTTAAATACCTTACGATGGACAAAGCACAGAAATTCAGTAATTCTGAGTGTTTTAACACTATCGTCGGGGCCCTTTAGAATCTATAAAATTGACAGGTTAGTTGCATATGTACTTTATTCATTATTCGAGCAATCCGATTGTTTGCAGAGGTTAATTTCCCATCCGTCCCTGATAATTGCGCGTGTACTGTGATTATTTGGTGATATGTAACAACATATATCGACAAATACACACAAATATGTAATTCCTTGAACTGACGTCATTAAAATCTCAGCTATTCAGAAGGATACTGCAACAAACTACCGAATGTGGTTAGCAACAAACTTCAGATAACCATCACGGCCTCCTGGATACGGCCAATGGCTGTTCGTAGAAGTTACAAAGTCTCTCGCTTTCTTTGTTTCAAAGAGTGTTAAGTTCTGTGAGTCTTCTCTCTTGTCTAACGCACTTTCCTCTTACACTAAACAAATAGAAAAGTTTCTTTTGAAAGAGAGAAATGTGTAATATCTAGAAACTCACAGAGAACTGAAGTTTCCCTCCTGAAACTTTGTTTCCACAGCAGAGAGAAACTCGCTTTACTGAACAGACGGCTTTGTGTTGCGCCCTGCACGGGAAGTCCAAAGGTTTTGTGTATAAGCATATTTACTTAAGGGCGTACTTATTTCAACATTACAAAGAAAATTAAGCAGAAAATTAAGTCAACTTTAATTAATCTTGACACCCTCTGTGGTCTAGTGGTCAGAGTTTCTGGCTACAGATCCAGAGGTCCGGGTTCGATTCCCGGCGCTACCAGATTTTCTGAGATGCAGTGGGTCTGGAACAGGGTCCACTCAGCCTCATGAGGATAATTGAGGAGCTATTTCAAGGAAATAGCGGCTCCGGTCTAGAAAACCGAGATTAACGGCAGTGGGGATCCTTTGCGCTGACCACGTGACACCCTCTATCCGCTAAAGTTGGCACTAACTTCGCCGACAAGCGGTGGTAGCTCGGTCGGTATAATTCACTTGCGGACTAAAACAACGGAGTTTTTTAATTATTCTTAATAAATTATATCGACATCACTGGAAAAGTATGACACTCAGAAAATCTGTGACACGTTTAATATTATTCTCCCATCCACATCAAGATTATTAAAGTGTTCTCTTTCTATGAGGTTTTCATATGAAACTGTGGATGCATTCCCAGCTCTTGCGGTAGCTCAGTCAGTGTAGTGATTACGCTACAGGCTTGACGACTGGAGAATCGTGGTTCGATTACGGATAGAGGCAAAAGATTTTATTCCTGTCCGCAGTACCCAGACCGGCCCTCTCCAATGAGTATGGGGAGTTGACCCTCGGGGGTCAAGCGGATAACACCTGCATTTGACTCACCGACCTCCATCTAGTGCCGAATCTTAGAATGCTTGGAGCTGTACCTCCACCCCTCCATAAATATTCATAGCGTGGTGATAGTTAATCACAGGTATAACTTTACCTTCAAATATGCTCATGTGTGCTACATTCCCCACCAATCTCACCCTCCTTTCTTAGTGAAGGCAAAAGTACTTGTAAAGTTGCATGTTACCTCAAGTTCAGGTATTCTAATACCTGAAACCTGGGTTGCAAGTGAGATGAGGAATAGCAGGATGTAGGGGGGTAGTGGTTGCAGCTACATTGTGGCAGGGACAGCAACGCGTTGTAACTAGGGCGCTGCTACAACCCATACACAACCTACAGTCCTTAGTTCAGTCATCGAACGTGGTCAATACATGAAAATGAAGAGTCAGGTCCTCTGGTTTATAACATCACAATCCGACGTTTCGGCATAATATATCGTCAAACAAGAGAGAAGCAGAAGGAGACGATAAGATGAACTTGAACTCTGCTTGTCGCCAGTTCATGCTGCTTCTTTTTACATGGTTTACAATTCAGCCCTGAAGAGAGAAGCGATATGTGCCTCCGAAACGCTAGACTCTCGGAACTACGCGACGTTAGAATCCAGAAGGCTGTGATCTCCATGGTTACAGGAGTGATAACATCAGATCTTGTGTGAAGAACGTTTGCTGGTAAACTGGAGACACATGGGCCGGTTCAGGGACAGCTTGGCTGCTGTGTTTGCGTCTGCGCACTTGGCTGGAAGTCTGCCTCCTTCCTCGGGAGATGGAACTGCGTGAAGAGCGACTGGGAGTGATGACTGGGAACCTGGACTCTGACAGTCAGTTTCTGAGTTGTAATTGAATTCCGCCTACGTCGATTGAAATAGGCGCAAACAAATCCATCTCCCTTTCGGGCGGACCAGCAACGAAAATCTCTCTGGAATCAAACCCAGTCAGACCTTATTATTCCATCACTTTCAGGTTAACCCCGAAACGTCCAGCGATTAATATATGTAACATTTGCTTTAACATACATAAGCACTGCAATGAGCTGAAACACGGAGTACCAGCTGGGGGGGGGGGGGGAAGAATAAAAGAATATGTTTTACCAAAAGTTCAACACAATTTGGAACTAGATTTAACAAAGTTTCAGAATAATACAACAATAACATAGAAATATCTCCCTGATGATAATCTTATAAAATCGAAACAGGTTGCAGAAGTATAATTTACAAAACAAGACGTTCTGGGAAGAACTAATCACCTATTTTCCTTCGATACGACATGGACAGCACAGAAAACGACGCATCCAACAATTCTTCGTTGCCGCGGGAACATCTTTGCCGGGTCTTTACCTAGTAACGGTAGTGAGACACTGAGACAGTCCCATATGCCCTCACTTGATAAGATAAGGATCGCATATAAAATGCCACGCCCAACAATATATTCCATTGTTAATGTGTATTCGTTGCCGCGGGAAAGTGTTTACCGACCCGTTGCCTAGCAACGACATGGGAGATACACAGATTGATGGGAGGAATTTATGAAGTACGCCTTTGAGATGGGCTCAGGTGCCATGATACACATACCAAGTTTCATAGAGATTGGTTCAGGCATTCAAAAGGTAATTTTTTTTAAGGGGGGGAGTACGCAGACAGCATGGAGATCGCATATACTTCATGAAACTGGGCTGAGAAGGTTACAACGCAGCACACTAACAGTCTACTAAATGAAATCATGAAATCATTAACATAATACAATAAGATGGTGACCGGTGACTAGTCATGCTTTTAGCATAGTAATTTGAAGTTCCAGTTTCCAGTGGCTAGTTACTCCAAATGATTAGGAACTTCAGGCAAGAGTGAGCCGGAATAGCTCAGTCGGTATAGCGACTGGCTACTGGCTGTAAGACAGAGGGATCGGAGTTCGAGTCCCGGTGAGGTCAAGAATTTTCACTACTCCATATCATCCAAATCTGTTCTGGGGTCCACCCAACCTCAAATCCAATGGGTATCGGGGGCTCTTTCCTCTGGCATAAAGCGGCTGGGGCGTGAAGCTGACGACTTACCTCCAACTAGTGCCAAGGTCAAGGTCTATACATCCATTCCCACATACGCCTTCATGGTGTAATGCTTAATTAGTTCAGCACAGGGACAACTTTATCTTTACTACAGGCAAGTGGTCAATGTTTTTAGCTTACACGATACACATGGAACCACAGGTAGCAGGACGTGGCTGCTGTGAGCCCGGAGCAGACATTTGCATCGCGTTTGTAACAAGATCCCGAATATCGCTTGAATTGCAGAGGAGATGTGTAAATGTAGCTGCAGTCAGCCACGGCCCACGCAGGCAGGAATGGTGCCCAGAGCGACCAGAAGTTCTACCCTTCCTCCCAACCAAAATCACCCCAACTTCCTGCAGACCTTGTCGCAATTAGCAACACGAAATCCGGACACAGTTACGGAAACCACAATAAAGGGAACATCTATCTCTATAGGCCCATAGGGTTGTGAGACGTCGAGGCTCCCACATCATCTAGACAACCGGCCCACAGATGGCGGTGGGGATGTCACCCTTACGCGCCGGCCGCCCTTTACCCCTCAGGAAGATTCCTGGTACTCATTTCTGTTAAAAGCTGAGTCGACCCCATGGCCATAGCGCGGCTGGAAAGTTTAAGTCAATTAAAAAAAAATCCAATGGCCTTATCGGGAATTGAACCCGCGCCTTTTCTGCTTGTAGCATAGTGTCTCAACCAACTACGAACACCACAATTGGCAATGAAACTGTCAAAATCAGGTAAATTTAAAGTTGTTTGTGTGCTTAATTAAGCGTCGTGCCCTGAAGACGTATGGGGGAGTTGAAGTATAGCCCCACGCTTTCGTAAACCTTGGAACCGGACGGAGGTAAGCGGCTAGCTTTATACCCCATTCATTTTCAGAAGACCGAAAGTTCCGTTGGATAGAGGAATAAAGGGACTTGAGAGTTTGTTTGGGCCGTCTGGACGCTGCTCTGAAGAGATATAGCTCTTATCCCTGTCTGGAATCGATCTACAACAATCAGCGTGTTGTTTCCGGCTTGAAACGGAAGAAACAAAACTGCAGTTAGAGTTATGTTGGCAATTCTGAGTAACATGCTGAGGTGTTTAACAAGTAATGGTCACAATTTGAACAAACAGCAGTGGAAATCAATTTTCAACTAAGAGAAAGCCAAAAAGGGGGTTGTTGTAAGACACCCCCCGACCCCAACCGGGCCGCCGAGGCTGTAGCATAACCCTCCTGTGTCTTCTTGTACCCAGCGCTTCGCATAGATAGCAACTTAGGTTCCATCCCCCACCACCGCCCACCAAGACTTTAGTTCGTACCTTTAACTGCAGATCGCAGCACACCGCACAAAACTTCCGGCACGTAATGCGCCAAAATCATGGAATAGTTTGTGATAATGGCGGTAATTGTGTGGTGTTGTGTAAGTGTTCTGTGTTTGTCTTCTTCGTGTCACCTCTTAAAGTGAAATTAATTACTTAAAATTTATATCAGGTCTCTGCAGTTTTCTGCATTAAACTTTCAAGTGATGAATAACTGGAAATCTGTCGGTAAGTTACTCAACTGTGTTTCAGCTGTACACGTGTCTAGCCTAACAGGCGTAGTAGTGTCCGTCCTTGATTGGCACGGCAAGTCATACGAGCGTCCATGAGTGGTTGTGTTGCTAGACGCTTGTAGATGCCGGATATTCATTCTTGTGGAAGCGATTTCCAGTGCCTTAAGACGTCATAACTTACGTAACCTGCAGCTACAGATGCAGGAACAAATTTGATGAGTCTGCGTTACAGTAATTTCCTTACGTTTTCTGCTGATCGGGATCTGAGAGGAGCCATTTCGATGCCTGGGAATGTCATAAATTCAAGGTCGTGATATGTTGTCCTCTACGCTCCCCTGAAATGAATATTAGGGGTAAAAAGTACAGAAACAGTAGTCATTCTAAGCGGTTCTTACTGCAGTAGCAGCATCAGCATCAGCATCAGCAGTAGTAGTACAAAGTTGTCCCTGTGCTTAACTAATTAAGCACTACTCGATGGAGGCGTATGGGGAAGTATGTATAGATCCACGTTTTCTTGACCTAGGCACTAGTCTAAGGTGAGTGGTCAGGTTCATGCTTCTGCCGCTTTAACCCCGGGGAAAGAGCCTCCGGTACTCTTTGGATAGGAGGTTGGGTGGACCCCAGAGCCGTGCTGGACGACGTGGNGTACAGAAACAGTAGTCATTCTAAGCGGTTCTTACTGCAGTAGCAGTAGCAGCATCAGCAGCGGTAGTAGTAGTACAAAGTTGTCCCTGTGCTTAAATAATTAAGCACTACTCGATGAAGCCGTATGGGGAAGTGGATGTATAGATCCACGTTTTCTTGACCTCGGCACTAGTTTGAGGTGAGTGGTCAGTTTCACGCCTCTGCCGCTTTAACCCCGGGGTAAGAGCCCCGGTTACTCTTTGCATAGGAGGTTGGGTGGACCCCAGAGCCGGGCTGGACGACGTGGAGAAAATTCTTAACCCTAACGGGACTGNAACGCTGTTCCAGCACCTAGTAGTAGTAGTAGTAGTAGTAGTAGTAAGAAATTAATAATTTATTGTAGACATTGCATTGTACGATAATGATTTTTTGTGACAATTATTTTAATTATTATAGGATTCTGACGATGGCGTATAACACACAGAGATATTGGGGTTTCGGACTTTATCCATCGTCCTGGTTTTTAAGATAACTAAGAAAAACACGACGTTTCGGAAACTGGATCTGTTTCCGTCCTCAGGTGAGGGAAAACACATATTCTGTTGGGTCCCTTAGAAAGAGCTAGCCTCAATCATAGGTCCAGTGATTGAGGCTAGCTCTTTCTAAGGGCGATGGATAAAGTCCGAAATCCCAATATCTCTGAGAATTATTTTAATGTGTTTGAAAATGCATTGGTAGAAAATTGTTCTGCAGTGTTTCCGTCATAACCAAAGCGGTTACGTTGAGAGATACTCCAAATGAACTAAGGCTAAAATCTGTCAAGCAACAAGTTTCAGGCCGATTGCTGGGGGAAAAAGTGACAAGATAGGGCTTTTAGAATTTTATGTGATTTCACTTTTATTTATCCGATGTATCTAACTCCGCGGACCGCGGACCACGGACCACGTTAGATTTAACGCAGATCCCTTGTGCTGCCATGTGTTACGGCAGAACGAGAAGCCAGCGGACTGGCAGAAGAAACGGCGAAGTTAATAACAAGCAATTTTGCGATTATAAACGAAACGCGAAACCCAATATTCGGGTGAGTCATCCCGTAGGAAGCAGTGCTACGTGTTATTGATAAAACAGACTCTGCTCGCTCTGCCGCCCAGTAATTTTAATAGTAAAGTCATGTGTACTGGGGTGGGCGCATGCGTCGCGACGCCGTCTCTCCGAGTCGTCTGTGTACAGAGTTGCAGTGTGTGAGTAGTGTTCAGGTGGTTTGGCATCGCGACGCAAACCGGTCGTATGACGTAACTTCCGTGTGTGTCGTGTTCGTCAAGTCTCCATTCTTCCTCCTTCATCACGTTTACTTTCTCCCCTCTTCGTGACATTTCGAAAGGTAAGTGAAGAGACAAGCAGCGACATGTTACGTCAATGTAAGAGGTTAAAGTGGCTTGTTAAAGGTTCAAGGTTTTACTGACAATGGGTGTTTCAAGTACATCTTCTGGAACGTGATGCCGTGTAGTCTGGTAGATATGCGGTCTTGTGCGTTGTGACGCTGTGTAATTGGTAGACGTGAATTAGTATTACTGGATTCTCGGATGTGGGACCGTGGCAGTTACGTAGATAGATATTTGTGTGAATGCCGCCGTGTAGTTTGGTATATAAGTATGAAGATTACGTTTGACTGGTCTGAAAACGTGCAGATGAGCATCAGGATTACGGGATTCTTGGGTGTAACTCCGTGTAGTTTTGTATATATGTACCAAGATTACGGAATTCTAGGATGTGACTCCGTGTGGTTTGGTAGATGTGTACCATTATTACGGTTTCCTATCCGAAGTGACCCCGCGTGGTTTGGTATGTAGGTGTCAGTATTGCGAGAATCTTGGGATTTGACGCTGTGTAGTTCCGTAGAGAGCTACGAATTTTATGGTTTTATGGGAGTGACGCCGTGTAGTTTGGTAGATAATTGTGCTGTTCATGACATGTAGTTCGGCACGTATTTGTGTTATTTTTAAGAAGACTGCAGCCATAACGCGAAAGGCGAGTTTGGTATCGAAGAATGCCTATTCTAAATTACGATTCCTTCTACACGATTTCCGGTGGGACGTCACAAAATTACATGCGTGTGCTAGGCAGTTTCAGCAGGTCCCCATAGATGGCTCCGTTGAATTAGTAATGGAAGGACTGTACGGAAGGAAGCCTTTTTTTTAAAGATTAGTGTCTTCCTAGATGTGACGCCGTACAAAGTGGTAGACAAGTAACGTTTCGGAGCAGGTTGGTGATTCCATCATCAAGGTTTCAGGCAGGATATTTCTTCGGAAGCGCCAATACTTTTCTACCAAAATAGACGGTTTCATATCACAGGTCTGTATATATTTGAACAGTTATGTTAGGAATATTTAAAAACGCAATTGGTTGAATTCCGTACACTTCATAACCTTGTTGGAAAATTCCATCAGAGAGGATGTCTTACGGGCAAGAGTGTTCTAACGTCCACTTTTGCTAGTAGTTGCTGCTCTCCTATTTCGTATGGGCAAGAGGTACCTTATTCAGGTCTCTGCCTAGTGACTGGCTTTTCTTGCCTTGTTTTCTTCAGTACCTCCAGAAAAATAAGCTCATTCACATTTATTCTCCAATTTGACATTATAGTAACGGTAAATAACGCAAGAAGTTGATAAGGTGTCGCTACAAAACTAGAAACGAACATCGTTTGAATATTACTGTTCTGAAATGTGACGCAGTGTAGTCTGGTACATCGTTATTGGTGTTTTGGAGGTATATGTTTCCCCCATTTTCAAGGTAGGAGAGATTTTGGGCTTTGAAGTCTGGTAGATAATTGCTGACGTTTCGGAAGGGCCTGAAGGCTTCAGCTTCAGGGTATAAAAATATCTGGTTGATCGTTGCTGACGTTTCTGAAAGCCCCGATGCCTTCATGTTCATAGTCGAAAAGATAAGAGGTCGTGTAGTCAAGTATATCATTACTGATGTTTCGGAGGTACGTTGTTCCTCCATCTTCAGGTTAGAAGATAAGACTGTTACATCTCAGACGATATTAATCTTCGTTGGAAGTGGCGAAACACGCAACCCGTTGTAGTAAACGTCGGTTTTTGTATACCGAAGAGAGGCTTCATTCTGTGAATAGGAGAACATCTGCCAAAGTGCTTTCGAAACTGCTGTAACAATTCTGTGAAGCGTCTTCATGCGAAGAGTAAATCCGTTTGTCAGGCTTCGTGATTCGCTGAACTCTCTTCTTCATTAGGTTCCATTCTCTGGAAATGGAAAAATCTCTGAGGCACAGAAGAAAATCAGTTCACTCTTCTGGAAGTCCATTGACTGCAAATCTTGTGTGGGACGAATTGACTTTAAAACGAACCTGCCAGAAATTTATGCTTTTTATCAAAGCATGGACTTCCCTTTTAAGCGTAATTCACTTCATTCAGAAGTTTTATTCCCCTGTGATTATGAAAATATGTTCAAGATGCCCTCCGGAAAACGCTTGGCTTAAGCCCGCCTTCTGAAAACAGGAAGCGGAAAGTGGCGTGCCCGTTTTGGGTATGAACATCTCAGAAGTCTGCACCAGGTTCCGTGCAACGGCAACAGCTCGAATTCTTCCAAGTAGCGGGCCAGAAAATTTACTTACGGACTCCGCAAGGTTAAATCGTTAAAAACAATTGATTATTTCATACATTTCCGTCTACAATGCATTATTATTGTTATTGTTGTCCACTTTCTTTCTCACAACATGTTTCGGCCGTACAGGGCCTTCATCAGGTGACTAAAATTGTTGCACTGTAATGTAATGTTCAGCTTCTCGTATCGTATCTGAATGCTGTATCTCGTAACTTAAAATATATGGAGTACAATTAAAACAGTGAAAAATAGTTAAAAATTGAATATTTTGCTTGAAGGCATTATCCATTCATCCAAACGTCATTGTTTGAGGTCATCTTGTTTGGATTTACTTGCGCAGCCGCAAGGGCGTTTGTATGTGTTCGTGTAGTCATGTATGCCCCTTTGAATGTAGTTTCACTCTGCCTGTATAGTTGTGTTTATCGTTTTGTGTATGTGGCTGTTAAAAACAATTTTCTCTGATAGTGAAAATGTATTCAAGATAGAGGAATAAATTTAAACAGTAAGTTATGGGAAGAACCAATCGGCAAGTTTCCTTTTATACGACACGGGCCGCATAGTAAACAACGCCTCAAACAATTCTTCGTTGTCACGAGAACATGTTTACCGAGCCGTTGCCTAGCAAAGACTGAGAATACACATACCCACAGACTGTCCTTTGATACAACACGGATCGTATAGAAAACAACGCATCAAACAATTCTTCGTTGCCGTAGGAACGTGTTTATTGAGCTGTTGCCTAGCAAAACTGGGAATACACATCCCCACAGACTCACTTTTGATACAACACGAACCGCATAGAAAACGACGTATCCAACAATTCTTTGTTTCGTGTATTTGTTGTCGCGGGAACGTATATACTGAGCCGTTGCCTAGCAACGATGGGGGCTACACATACAGACACGCAGACTGAAGCACGCTGTTGAGATACGCTCAGGTGTCGTGCCATTCATACCAAGTTTCGTGAAGATGGGTGCAACTGTTCATGGTCTGATAGGGATTTGGAGACACACACACAGCACGGAGATCACATAGTTCTTATATCTGAGATTTAACTTTGGTATATTTCCTTCTTCTGAAAATTTGTGTTATTTCTAGAACTTCAGGTGGAGGGGCGCACTCCCTTTTGCCGGCGCCTATACGGGTGGGCCCATGGTTGCGTGGGTTTCTGAGCCAAGTATCCTACAAGAAAACTTGTCTGGCATGTGATGTCTTGGTAATTCGAAGAATGTACCAATTTTTCGAAGGAACGGCCTGCTTCTTTCTTCAGAGTAGAAGAGTGAGGCCATATGTAGTCTGATACAACTTTACCGCCGGCTTTCGACAACCTATGTATCGATCTTCAGGATCGGGAGTTAAGCCAAGCAATGAGAAAGACCTTGACACTAAGCAAAGCTCTGCTTTCATCTTGCTCCGCATACTGTTTGGCCCTGAAGATGGAGGCAGTAAAGTCCTTCGAGACGCCGTTGAACTCAGGTCCCAGAATGTCACGGCTGTGACAACTTCATGTTCGGCTTCTGTGTACCTGCTGGCAAGCCATGCGTCTCCCCACCAGACCGCGGAAGTCCTGACGTCTTGCGGACGGACGTGTAGGACTGAGTTAGCATAAATTTAGGGATGTCTTTTGGGATGAAGGCGAAGGGTGCTCCACCATCCCTTCGGCTACTGTTCACATGGGAAACGTTACTCGGTTGAGCACTGCCATATCGACCGAGCCCTAGCGGCCTAAAACTCCTTTATTACGTCACTAGGCATGTAGCTCAGTCGGTATAGAGACTAGGCTACGGGCTGGAAGACTGAGGGTACGGGGTGCGATTCCCGGCAGAGGCAAGAGGTTTTCTCTACTGCATTACCCTTTTAACACAGTTCGTGTTAGGAGGATTTCTCGCCTAAAATGCGTGTAACACATGCCACAGAACTACTGTTCTATCCACCTACTGGTTGTATGCTGGGACACTGTGCTACAAGCCGGAAGATCGCGAGATCGAATCCCGACGAATCATAGGATTTTTTCAATTGACGTAATCCTTCCAACCGCACTATGGCCCTGGGGTCGACCCAGTCTCTAACAGAAATGAGTACCAGGAATATTTCTGGAGGCTAAAGGTCGGCCGGGAGCGTGAGGCTGACAACCTGTGAGCCGATTGTCTACAAAATGTGGGAGCCTCGATGTCTCACATCCCCTATGGGCTTCCACGGCCTGTTACAGGGATAGCTTTACCCTTTACCTTACGTTCGTATTGTTCAGACCAGCTGTGGGCTGCATCTAGACTGTCTCACATTGAGTAAGGCGGCCGGGGCGTGAAGCTGACCAAACACCTCCATCTGTTACCGAGATCAATAATGGTAGAGCTATACCTTCATACCCCCATGCGTCTTCATGGCGTGTTGCGTAACTAATTACGCCTAGGGATAAATTTATCTTTGTCAGGGAGGGAATTCCATTTTTTACTACCCCCAGCAATCGGATTATGTCTTCTTTGTGGCGTTGTCAGTAGCCAGACTGTACGGCTCCGAATGACAGGACTGATGATGGACGATGAATTGAAAGGTAATTATAAGGAAACAGCCCCGGATTAATCACACTGATTTCCCGATTTTGGAGGGACTGAGAAAAAGGACGAAGAATATAAGTCAAGTAGCCGGTGTCACGGGCCGAGATTTGAACCGACAACCTTCCGGGTACAAGCCCAGGGCGGCTGTCACGTACAGTACGAAGGACCGATCTGCCGCGGCTGACGTCCCAATCGAACTTCAGCCTCTAATGGGTTTGAGGTTCGCATGACGATGTAGGGCCGTGTAGTGCGGTACAAGTCCGTCGACGTTTCGGAGAAACCTCGTCTTCGTCTTGACGGCAGAAATTAAACGAAGCAAGAAGTTAGTAATGAGTATGTGAAGGTTTGGTTTTCTATCCTGAGGACAGTAGCAATACGTTCCTCCGAAACGTCGGTGAGACTTCTGCCTAACTGCACGGCGATACAAACAAGATGCTGGTATCTATGAAGCTTTAGCCTTGTGTTACACCAAGTGTGAGCCATCAGAAAATGTATTTGTTGTACGTGATTCCATAAATCAATTCTTCGGAACCGCAGACCCGTTTGTTTCCACGCCCCCCCCCCACGGGCGGGTCGTTCCTATGGAAACGGTGGTCACATTGCTGTCGTGAACTGTTGGGCCTGTTTGAGTCGCAGAGTAGCAGCTTCTTAGTTTGTGTAACAAAGACGTGTCGACTGAGGAAGCTGTACGGCGGCAAACATGAAATGACACGATGATTATGAAATGTAATTGGTAGTTATGTCCTTACACTGCCCTTCGAGGCGTGGAGAGAGGGAAAGTGTCCCGTAAATACTTCACACGAAGACAAAACAACATTTAATTGTTTTCACATCTAAATATTCGGCTCCCAGTTTAGTAACCGAAATAAGAGAAAACTTATGGGGCACGCGGTAACGTAGTTGGTTGAGGCACTGTGCTACAAGCCGAAAGGTTGTGAACTCGATTCCTGATTAGATCGTTGGATTTTTTTAATTGACCTAATCCTTCCAGCCGCACTATGGCCCAGTGGCTGACTCAACCTCTAACAGAAATGAGTACCGGGAATCTTCCTGGCGGGTAAAGGGCGGCCGGGGCATAAGGCTGACAGCATCACCGCCATCTCTAAGTCGATTGTCTAGAAAATGTGGGAGCCTCGACGTCTCACAACCCTATGGGCCTTCACGGCCTGTTACAAGGAAAGATTTACTTCTTATTAATACACTTAACTCAGCGTCACGTCATGTTCTCGGCCTGAAATGAAAGCTGTACATGGTAAGGTTAGGTTGAGCACCGCAGGTCTGAGCAGTGCTCATTAGCCTGGTCGTTCAGGTAGAAAACGTATTAATTTATTATTTTAGATTGCAAGTTTTGTGAAGCGTGTGTGTGCGTGTGTGTGATAGAGAGAGAGAGAGAGAGAGAAGGAAAAGGGAAGAAATGTTTAAGAAGGAAAGTCATGACAGAAGTAAAATACATTTTATTTCATGTATTGAGCCTAAATAACATTTAAAATATTAGATATTAAGTTATTGGGATGGTATGGATTGGCTTGATCTGGCTCAGAATAGGGACCAGTGGAAGACTCTTGTGAACACGGTTATGCAAATTCGGGTCCCATAAAATGCTGGGAAGTTCTTGAATAGCTGCAGAATTGGCGGCTCCTCAAGAAGGGCTCAGCTCCATGAGTAAGATATTATCACCTTTGTAGTAAAAGTAAAGTTATCCCTGTGCTTAATTAATTAAGCCCTACGCTGTGAAGACGTATGGGGGAGTGGATGTATAGATCCACGTATTGTTGACCTCGACTCTAGATGGTGGTGAGTGGTCGGCTTCACGCCTCGGCTGCTTCACCCCCACATATCCATTTGATTGGAGGCGAGGTGGGCCCCAGAACAGATCTGAACGTTCTGGAGTACAGAGAAGTGTCTTCCTCTTGCCGGGAATCGAACCCCGGACATCCAGCCCGCAGCCCACCGCTGTATTATCTGAGCTATGGCGCCTCCGTTCGTTGTAACTTCCCTATGTAGCCGAACCTATTTCTGAACTGACAAACTTCAGCCCTGAAGATGGAGAGAGGATTCGGCCACAAAAGTGTACGGTGTCACAACCTAAACAGCCATGATTTTAATAGTCACCGCTATGAAGATCTGCTCTAGTTTGAAGGTTATCTGAGCCACTTGAATTACCTTACGGCAGACCGTTATCGTAATGTTTGCTGTATGTGCCTTTTCCTTGTCCACTGTCATGCGCATTTGAGTTCTGGCTTCTGCTTGCGTAACACAGCTGTGTAAGGAGTTCTGTGTGCCACATGCGAAGTACGAGCTGCAGCTTTCCAGTCTAGTTAATCAGTGAGTGAGTGAGTAAGAGAATTGTTTAATGAATCAGGCGAACAGAGATGGAGAATGTTCTGGTCACGTCCTGCTTGCAGTCCGCGCTGCCGACAGTTGTTACACCCGTTACAACGACAACTTTTCTTTCTTTCATGGGTTATTTAATATATAAATTTATTAAGAAGTTGAAGTTTAAGGGGAAATATTCTCCAAGTATTTATTGAGTATTTAGTTTAACTAAAAAAAATCCATCAGATTTCACATGCTTTCAGATATGGAACGTTTTGTAGACATCGAAATTTTCGACTCTTGGCACTTGTAGGGTATATACCATGTACGTATCCTCCTTTTTTTTTTGTTCTTTGAACATCAGAGTAACGTAATTGTACTCTGTGAATCAAACCCAGGACCCAAGGGATCAGATCCTTTGTCCCTTGCGTCTAAATGCGTCTCACAAAATGGCGTCCGAAGAAGGACAATAATGTGGGACAAAGTTTGGATGTTTTGACGTAAGAATTCCCAGAGAGCACAGAAAGGATAGTGATTCAATAAGGACACGAAGAACCCGTCTGGCCGGTCCTTGGGGACATTCAATTGATTCTCCGTGTGTGGGAGTTTCCTGTTGAAAAGGCAGAATAAATTTGATATGTCTAAAAGAGACGAGAGAGGAAATTCAGTTGATAAATCCTCTTTGCGTTCTATAAGCAAGTGCTTCTGTCCTTTTGCGACCCGCGTTTAGCTTTAACGAACCCTTACTGCGAGATTCTGAAATGACAGGAATAATCCTGTTAAAGAGACTTAATGAGCGATTAAGGTTAACCTTTTCAGGAACAACCCGAGTACATTGTTCTCAGTTTCTATATTTTTTCTTCCTTACACCGGCTCTGAATGTGACAGAAAGGTAGCGACGTTTCGGGGGAAACTGCTGCAGTTATCTTGAGGTTACATTAGATCTTTTATCTCTGAAACAGAGATAACGTTCTCTTTTTCCATTTTCGTATAATATTCAAAGTTCCAGGGCCCACAAAATGCCTGCAATGTATGTTGAACGTACCAGCTCTAAGACGTGTGAAATTTGAGTTCTCTAAAATTTACCGGCTAAGAAGAGAGGCAGAGGGGCCAGCAATTAAACATGCTCCTTTGGCAGTAGAGAGGATGAAGGGGGGCCGGTTAGACTGCCACCCCCCACACTCTCAAGTAACAAAGCATTAATTAGAATGTGACTGCTCATAAACTTACTTTACTTTCTGTTATAACTGAAGCAAGTTCGGCTTATGTAACTTCAATATTTCTAACACGAGATGGCGTAATTGGACCATGTTGCGTGCAAGGAAATGGCGGCCCTGCAGTTTGATTACAAACTACTGTAATTATCGTGTACATATACCAGCCGTTGCCTCCCGTATCGACACTTTAGAGTGCAGGCAGCTGTGTAATCATGGATTCACAGAGTTACCATAGCGATTATACAGAATGTTCCATAAAATTATACTTCATATTTTGTCGAAACTTAGACGTATTTATACGTTTGTTATATTGAAATGCCTTGTTTAAAAAGTCTGAATGTTTCTGACACTTATTTGTTGCTAATTCCATAGAGCTGAGCCCTCCTTGGGAAGCTGCCAGTCGCTCAACTATTCAAGAATTTACTAATATTTTACGGAACCCGTAGATTCATTACTGTATGCACAGTAGCCCTCCAATGGTCTCTATCCTGAGCCCAATGAGTCCAGTCCATACCACCTCAACCTATTTCTCTAAGGTTCATTTTAATATTATCCTCCCACATACGTCAGATATTCCTAGTAATCATTTTTCTTTTGGCTTTCCCACGAAAATTCTATATGTATTCGTGTTCGCCTCAAACGTGCTACGTAATCTACCCATCTCATCCTCTCATTTGTAACAATAAACATTATTTTGGATGTAGATAGTGTCCTCTTGATGGTATTAACTCTTTACACACATTGGTAACTATATGTACCACCTGCCATAACATGAACCCAGTATTGGTGTCTCATGACAGCTGTACTGAAAGTTCCAGCTAGACTGCAGACAGCATCTGCTGTCTCTAGCTTCAGAGAGCTACTGTAGTTTATTACCAATAATATCAAGTTGGTTTAACACCATGTTAAGTTCGTTATATCGCTTTACGGAGAAACAAGAAAGGTATACGAATTTTGAATGGTAAGTCTAATGTGGTACACAGGATCATGAAACAAATGGTAAACGCGAGAGAAAGTTTATAACCACCACGCCATGAAAACGTACGGAATGCACTGCTTAGCTTCACGCATCGGCTGCCTTGCCACCGGGGAAAGAGCAGGGAGTAAGAGGTTGGGCACCAAACCGGTCTGGGCAGTGCCACGAATGGAGAAGATCCCTTTCCCTTCTCAGAAACAGAACCCAGATCCCTTTATCGTCCATCGTGTATCCTAGTCTCCATACTGACTGGCAGATGCTGGAATAATATGGAAAATATGTTTTGGTGGTATGGATTAAATTGCAGAAAGAAAACTACGTGGCCTGTAGTCCGCAAGTAAACTATACCGACCGAGTGACCGCCGCTTGTCGGCGAAGTTAGGGCCAACTTTTGCGGAGGTGTCACGTGGTCAGCGCAACGGTTCCCCACGGCCGTTAATCTCGGTTTTCTAGACCGGAATAGCTCCTCAGTTATCCTCACGAGGCTGAGTGGACCTCGTTCCAGACCCACCACTTCTCAGAATATCTGGTAGCCCGGGAATCTAACCCGGGACCTCTGGATCTGTAGCGAGGAACTCTGACCACTAGACTGCATAGGCGGTCGGATGAGGTTGCATATTTGTCTGACATATCTTTGAGGGTGAGTTTCACCTTGCGGAATAAAATCACTGACCTTGATGTTGAAGACAGAGATGATCCCCTGAAACATCGGTAATTTTTAACCAAGTGACATGACTCATATCCCGAGAACGTTCTATCAAAAGTGCTGTGTGTTCGACATTTCTGGTGAGGAATTTTTGGTTCAAATTATTGAAAATATATAAATAATCTGTTAACTCCCTGATGACGTTACGATCGGGGTCACAGGCTCCTGATGACCTGCCCCCAAGAGATGTTTGAGACACGGTATAGATGCAGTAACGGGGTTATCCTTTAGGCTACCATACGTCACGGTTTGCGAAGTGACTCTGTTGTTATTTAGTATACTTTTTTCTTTCTCTCGTGAAATCTTTCCACAGTTCCCTTCTGTCGCAAACTTTCGTCCCTACTTTCATCCTGACAAAAAGAGTTACGTCACGAACATGGATATTGTCTTGCCTGTGGTCAAAGTTCTGCAACCTCCCTACACCAAACGTATGGTAATATATTCACAAGTGAATAAGTTGCTTCTGAAGAAAGAAAATCTAAGAAAATTGGGGAAATATTCTCTGAATCTCGGGCCATAGAACATGTCGAGGGGAAGGAACAGTGGCATAACTCGGGGGTTCGGGGTTTCCTTGCTGCCACACAAGATTTATTATTATTATTGTCTTCCATGCGCAGACGTGAAAATTACGGACATGAGGTGAGGTGACACGGTGGCCATATTGAAGAGTTTTTGACACGCATGCGCAGTTTATTTCCTGCCACAGCCCTAAGCACTCACCACGCGGATAGAGATGGATTTTATGCATGAACTTTGTCTTACTTTAGCACCGAAAATAAGAGAGACGAAGAATATGAGGGCAACTTCCGTCAGTTTGAGAAATATAACAGAATATAAAATTTCGTTTACTTCATGCGCAACGAAACATGTATCCTGGGAATATCTCTTCTTCAAGTTCTGTAGATCGTCAGTCTGTTGCCTTATCAATACAAAAGTGTCTGTGAAAATCTCCATACAACAGATTGTCCAGACAACTGAAATCTGTAGTTCACGCTCGCACGGGGTAGGTTGCGGGATCCGGGATAGCTCAGTAGCGACTGGCTACTGGCTGGACAATAGAAGGGTCGGAGTTCGAGTCCTGGTAGATTCAAGAATTTTCTCCACGTCGTCCAGACCGGCTCTAGGGCCCACCTAGCATTCTGTCTAATGGGTACTGGGGCTCTTCACCTGGGGATAAAGCGGCAGGATCGTGAAGCTGACCACTCCAACTAGTGCCGAAGTAAAGAAGACATGGATATATACATCCACTCCCCCATACGTCTTTATAGCTTAGTGCGTGATTAATTTATCTGAAGGAAAGCTTTACCTTTTATTGACGGGGTGGACTGTTGTCACGCCGGTCGGAGAGGAAACAAAATACGAAGCCTCTGAGTGCGGGGGGACCTTGGGGCGCAGCGCGGTTAGACAACTCACCCGATGTTATCTCGTCGTCGGACGGACGGACGGACGGACGGCAAAATAACCCACGTGCGGCTTTAGCATGACGTAACGCGCGGAATGGGGACCTAACTGTTTTCCAAGGAGCCGTGTTGTGCCCCTCTCACAGCCTACAGTACCGATACGTAACTGCCTACACGTGTACATTGTTTGTTTAACGACGCTGTCAGTAGCGAGCCTATATGGCGTCGATAATAGGGTGATTAATGAGTATGGAGCAGTCGGTGGAATGAGAATTGTCAGGGGAAACTGAAGTACTCAGAGGAGACTTGTCCCAGTGCTACTTAGTCCACCATAAATCCCACGTTATTTGTATTGGGATCGAATCCCAACCCCTGTAGTGGGAAGCAGGCGACTAACCGCCTAAGCTATGACACTGCCTAAATGTTACTTACTACCTCCACTCCCCCATACGTCTTCTTGGCATAGCGCTGCAACGAATACACACAACAATAGAAGAATTGTTGGACGCGTTGTTTTCTGTGTGGTCCGTCTCGTTTCAAAAGAAGGTGGGCGATTAGTTCTCCCCAGAATGTCTTGTGAAATTAACTAGAAACCCTCAAGACTTACCGAAAATGTTGGATGTTTAAAATGTGTTTCTGTATTCGTCAACTTTTTTTGGAAAGATTTTTTCGCTCTGATAAACATTTTGGGAGCTGAACTCGAGTTCCCCACAGAAAGGCATGTACCTTCGCGCCTCTGTGCAAACTGCCCGTTACTGTCCGATTTACTGCAGCAGATATCGGCTAACGTCCCCAGCACCAAACGTTTCGAAAGTTCACAGAGCTCTTCTCCAGAGTTTGTCGTCCGTCCCACTTTATTCCTTCTTTCCCAGAGACGCCAATTATGTAAAATATAAAACGTAAATTTTACATTTCTCATATCATAGTCTTCTGAGTTATACAGTGCGTTCAGTTAAGGAGGAAACTGCGCAACACCGCTGACCCGACCCAACATTCCTCACAGAGTGCTACTGTAACTGCTGATAGCAGAATGAGCCATTAGCGCTGATACACGCGCTCAGTTACAGTTACAGCAGCAATCTGTGAGGAATGTTGGGCCGGGCAGCAGTGTTGCGAAGTTTCCTCCTTGAATGAACATTCTGTATAACCGTATAGTGTGGTACGTGGCTAAAAGTTTCGGAAAAATCTTCTCATTCCATTTTCAGGTCCGAATACACACTGATCATGATAGGTAGATTAGTATTATGGAGACATTAGTCGTGTGTTCGCATAGAGGGGCTGAGGAACACCACGAAACGCCTCACTGAGGATAGCAAGTAACCGGGACTGGGTTCGTATCGCTCACCTACCGATTATACGCCCGCGCCTTTCTGCTGCGCGTAAGCGTTTGATTTTTACGGCATTAGAAAGCCCCGTTAAATAGATACGAGATGCCGTATACTGTGGTAGAAGTTCATTGATTTTTTCGAAGGAATATATTGCTTCCATTTTCGGGATCGATGAGTAAGACAAATGAGCAACGAGCAATTCCCAAGTAAATCTCTCGGTGAACATTGTTTTTAAACACCCTGTGAGTCCTGCTAGCTATGTGAAATCGGGTTTCTAGAGACAACTGCTAGCTGCAGAACTCTCTTCTGAGAATCCCTAGGTACAAGGCTTCGGGTTGGACGACCAAGTAGCGGGGGTCAATCCCTGGCAGGGGCGCGAGAACCCCAAATCTTTCTCTCTCCAAAAAAACTGTAGGTGTATTACTACGCGGTCCGTAGTTATAGAACCCTTGGTGAGCATGAAAGTACATCACTGTCAAGCTCCCAGAGTCCATGATATATATAAATTTCGGCTAAAGGCGCTTTTCCTGAATTTCTCATAGCAGGCTCCACGTTAAATCGTTTTTATGGACAGACTGCTAACCGCAATAGTTTATTTCTTCACAATGTACTGAATCCCCGTCTCTTTCTCACTCACTACTCAAGTAAAACTCTCACAGAGGTTTTGCGGAAGGAGGGAAGTCCCAAGTGACGAATCATGGGCACACTTACACATATGGTGTGTCTGCGCCATCTTTGACGTTACGTCATACCTCGATGTGGCAACCTTACGGAAGAAAATTCCCTGTGTTATCACTGGTATGATGATTTTATCCCCAAATCATGTGTTCAAAGAACAGAATCTAGTAAGAAGAGCACTGCGTTCTGGGATCTAACACTGTGTAGCCCAGATTATTCGACCCTGAATATGGAGGCAGTACGGTACTCCGAAACGTCAGTGGATTTGTATCGAACTAGAAAACGTCAGATCACATAAGCTGCTACCGTCCCTAGTCACTGCTCTGAGAATCTCAAATCCAACATAAAATCTAGTAATTAAAATGTTAACATTCAGAGCACGGAACGTTTCGGATTAAAATTGGCGACACTGTCAGTAGCTCAGATTATGTAGTGTGACTTCATTATTAATAATGTGTTAAAGAAGGCGGGTGTGCATACTTTATGGTGCTGTTCAGACAGTTGACTCGAGGTTTTTTTTTAGGAAAGTGGAAAATTGGTTTTCTGTGTAACGAATCAACCCAACCGAATAAATTTTTATACACATACCGAGAGATATGTTCTACATAATTTATATGAGATTCGTTGAAATCTGTGGAGATATTTTTACCACTATTTCGAATGAAGAAGCATCGATAATAATGTAAGATTTGAGGCTTCCACCTAGGTATATACCCTGAAGATGGAGGCGAAACGTCGGTTTATACAATATGTACACGGTGTCACATCCTAGAAGACGGCATGCTTCATCGTTAATAGTGTTCAGACAACACATGTCATGTATCAAACGATACATTTGTTGCAACACCCTGTATAGTGTAGAAGGGAGATTATCTTCGACTACATTGAAGTACTGCCCCCGGTGTTTTGTTGGAGTAACTGAGTACAACCACTTACTGTAGACAGTCTCTAGGATGAGAATTCAACCAGGAACCTCTCAAATGTTTCTGTGAGGCAGAAATCGTGTCAGTATTTTGCATTCATTGCGCGCAGGGAGCGTGGTCTGTATGGAGAGCTGAGGTGACAGAGTGTGACGTCACATTCTGCATCATTAATATTTTGCACCCGGAGATTCTGAGACGGAACGGCGAGGAGGAAAAAACTGGAGGAATATCCGTGCACGAACTCTAACGGGACGTGCTTGTACTACAGGTGCAGTACCTGAGCCTTAACGCGTTTACTGGACGGGTTAGCATAGCGGTAACGCTATAGACCTTTATTTGGGGGTACTTGGTTAAGGTCTCAACTGGGACAACGGCTGTCCTGACAGACGTTATTCGTGGTTCTTTCCTAGTCCTCCCAAACGATTGTTATGATAGTACTTCGATCAGCACGCGGTAAGCGTAGTTGGTTGAGGCACTATGCTACAGACCGGAAGGTCGCGGGTTCAAGTCCGGATGAGGTGCATATTTCGGTTGACTTAATCTTTCCATTCTCACCTTGGGCCTGAGGTCGACTCAGCCTCTAATAGAAATGAGTACCAGGAATGTTCCTGCGGTGTAAAGAGTGGCCGGCGCGTAAGGCTGACAGCCTCACCGCCATCTGTGAGCCGATTGTCTAGAGAAGATGTGGGAGCCTCGACGTCTCACAACCCTATGGGCCTCCACGGCCTGTTACAGGGATATCTTTACTTTTTTATTTTACTTCGATTAGGCCACATCCCGTTTCCTTCCAGATCTTATCTAATTCATCATTAATTTTGTTTCGTTCTGCAACGTCACAAAATAACCCCCTCCCCAATGTGACATACATGTTATAAAAGCGCGCGTGATATGGCTAGGTCTGTCATCGGCGCATGCGTGTGATTTTATTGCTCCAATTCAACGTCGTTGAGTTACTTACAGTGCACTCCCAATGCATACGATGAAAACTCGCTCATGGAAAATGCTACTGGTTATTATACCGGAGTTATTGGACACCCTGTATATCTAATCTTGAAATCCACGTCGTCTCCTCCTTCCACGGGCGAGGGCGTTGTTCACGAACTGAATATTTTTATGGAAACCTTCTGACAAAAGCTCCCACGCACGTTCCGTTGACGTCGGGCGTCACATCCGCGTTTCGCGGGCTCGGCATCGCGAGGCCCGTGCCGCAGCTCAGTGGCTTAGACGCTGACTTCCTACTGTAGGACCTGGGCTTGAATCCCGGGTGACTTCAACTCAGATTCGCGTTGAACGCAGGGGCACTGTTCGTTTCACCTCTTTTCCTCCACTAATCATCATTGCACAGGAGCCGGGGTAGCTCAGTCGGTATAAGGACGGGCTACGGGCTGGACGGCCGGGTTCGATTCCCGATGGTGCAAGATTTTTTCTCTCTCACAGCGTCCAGACCGGTTCTGGGGCCCACCCAGCCTCCTATCCAATGGGTGCCGGGGGCGTTTTCCCCTGGGATAGAGCGGCCGGGGCGTGAAGCTGACCACTACGCTCCATGTAATATGAAGAATGCTGGAACTGTACCCCCACTTTGCCACATGTCTTCATGGTGTAGTGCTTAATTAGATGAGCACAGGGACAGATTTAACTTAATGAAGTTTTTCTTGCGGAAGCTTTATTGGCCTACTTTCCTAAAGAAGGCTTATGTGATGTCCAGGCTATCTGCGTGTCTGTGATTCCTCCTCTCCGCCATAACTTTTGAATGTCTGAACCAGTCTTTATGAAACTTGGTATGTGTATCATGGCACCTGAGCCCATCTCAACGGCGTTCCTCATACATCACTCCCATCAATGTGTGTCACTATATGTGTCCCCCAACATAGTTGATAGGCAACGGTTCCGTAAAAATCCCCCTATCGTTGCTAGGCAACGGCTCGGTAAAAACACATTCCCGCGGAAACGAATACACGCAACAATAGAAGCAGTGCTGGGCGCGTGTGTCTCTGGGTCTGTTTGTGTAACCCCATACCGTTGCTGGGTAACAGTTCGGTAAAGACATTTCCGCGGTAAAGAAGAATTTTTACAGTCGTCTGTGCGGTCCGTGTCGTATTAAAGGAAAGTGGGCAATTAGTTCTTCCCAAAAATCTCTCGATTTTTATTGTAATGTAATTTTCTTACGGAACTTATATTTTCACCTGATCGGGGGGTTCCGCGGAATCGCCTCAGTGGTCTAGTGGTCAGCGTTCCTGACTACAGATCCAGAGATCCCGGGTTCGATTCCCGGCGCTAGCAGATTTTACTCTGAGAACGGGGTCCATTCAGCCTCGTGAGGATAATTTAGGACCTATTTCAAGGAAATAGCGGCTCCGGCCTAGAAGACCGAAATTACCGGTCATGAGGACTCGTTGCGCTGATCACGTGACACACTCTATCCGCAAAAGCTGGCGCTAAACTTCGCCGACAAGCGGCGGTCGCTAGGTCGGTATAGTTCGCTTGCGGACTAAAATCACGGAGTTTTTTTCTTTTTTGTTGGGGGTTCCGCGGAACACGGTTTGGGAACAACTGCTTCGTAGTGCCACGTTCGCTTCTGGATAGTGCATCCGTAATCCGTGTTGAGGTGCTTCACAGAAATCTGAAACAGTGGAAGGGCCAGGATGTTAGGAGGCGCGGAGAAGGAAATGGGATCGTAAAGGAGCAAGGAGGCTGCAGGCCCCCCACCCCCCACCCCACCCCAACTCCTGTATCCACAGGGGATAATGACGATAAATCTCGCCCGCCCGTCTCTGTGATATTGCGAGAATTTCACAAAGAAATGTTCTTCTCTGCCGATAAAATTTAGGCTTAATTTTCAGGCGTTCTTTACGCGTGCGAGCGCCGCGTGTCTGTGTTTTGCCAGCTGGCCCATCCATTTGAGTGTCCGCTCTTCACATACGTCCACATTTATTTGCTGCTGCTACTA
>NW_019738959.1:147235-172813 GCF_002891405.2 Cryptotermes secundus | reverse complement strand
TTTTATATTTATTATTATTATTATTATTATTAATGTCCCGTGTACAGCTGTTCCTATTCAACATTTGCGAGACACGCGAATAAATAACGGCCGTTTCTAGGCAACAGCTGGGTAAACAAGTTCACGCTGCAAAGAATACTAGCGTAACAATAGAATTACTATTGGAAACGGTGTTTTTTGCTCTGTCCGTACAAAGGGGTTGTAAGGAAACAGATGGTACCCTTTCTTCTCTGACCTCTCGTCAGAGAGGGAGCCCCAAATGAACAGGACAGTAACTTTCATATAAAGAAAAGAAAAATCTGGTCATGAGCCCCAGTCGGGGCTCGACACCAAGACAGACAGACAGACTGACTGACCGTCAGTCGCAATGTGACTTTGACTTTGACTTTCTTCTCAAAGCAAACCTTGAGATGGTTCCGAAGTTCCAAGTCTCTACTGCGCGCTAGTCATGCAGCCCTCCCTATTTGAATTCATCAAAATCAAATTACGTCTCTGAATCATGTCACCCAGCCAGAAAAATATTAAAATTACTTGGTCCTTGTCGACGGTCATTCACGAGAGTACGTAAAGTGAATAACCAGGCTAATGAGTACCACTCAGGCCCTGGATAAATTCATACTGGAAACTGATGTTGACATGTTCCTCTGAATTCTCCTGTCGCCTACATTCTCTCTTGTACAGACGCTAGACTTCTCATGTGACTTCGGGTTCTAACATAACAGAGATGTTATCTGTGCGCTGTACGCATGCGCAGGCTTGCAGCTACTAAGAACTCACTTGTGTTTATCTCACATTAATTATTTCCATATGACTTTATCTGGCCTCGAGTCTGAATTAACGAAGGCTGTCAAGTGCACTGGCTTCAGAACAAAGGAGCCCGGCCCTTAGGTCGTTACGCCGTATCTCCGGCAGCATGTAGTTTGCTCAAAATGGCGGACTCAGCGCGCTCCATTAATTAGCTATGGCTACTCTTGTGCAGTCAACTGTTTTCGTCTCCTCCGACTTTCTAATTAGCGGGCCTACAGTCTTCTGTTCAAGCCCTTAAAGGGCTATTTCTACGTAACTTAATTAGAGTTAACATGTTGTTCTAATCCTTTAATATTTACAGAACAATTGAAACATAATTATAATTTGCCTAACAATTGGCTTTATCCCTTTCTTATATATCTCAGCACGGAACACAGAGAAACACTTCGTTTCCAATAGTAACTCTATTGTTGCTTGCGTATTCGTTTGCGCGGGAACGTATTTACAGAGCCGTTGCCCAGAAACTGATGTTTACAGAGTTACCACTTAGCAACGGGTCTGTACAATACAGTATACTTCCACATGGGAACCTGGACTGAGTTCACGGATCGGACCCTAGCAATTGTTTGTCATGTAGCTTTGTCTCTGTGGAACGCTGTTCCGTGGCGGCGCGACAGAAAATATTGACAACGGGACCCAGAAGCCCGTCCGAACTTTATAACCCGATTAGGACTCTGAAATGTGACCTGCAGTGCGTGACGCTAGGCAGGAATGTGCCACTCGAGTGTCCTTTTCTTTGTAAAGATAACCTCAGAAATTTTGGGTTTGTGGCCCCACAGACCAGACCCATAAGAGGGGGTAATAAGGAATAAGGTTGCAGTCCCGTTGAAACGAATTGGCTTTTCGTCAGTGTCTGTTTAAATTGTTTAGATAATGTCACATCTTAAAGACGCAATTCGTTGACTTGTTAACTACTTTGGAATATATTTTAATAATATAAGTGTATGTGTTTATATACAGTCTTTAGTATCATAGATTGTTGACTATTAGAAATTATTTAAGTAAAATCTGATTGGTCAGTCACACTTTAAGCCGTCACCTCGAAATTATTTCCTTCTACGACAGTTGCAGAGCAAATTGTGACAAATGTTTTGCATGGAGCGTATTCATGTATTTAGATGGCTGTCAGTGTGTGATGGAGGGCACCAAATTTGTTACTTTCCCGGGGCTCCATCTCTATCTCTGAGGCCCTCATTTTAACTATGAAGAGTGGAAATTCACAGAAGTTTCGGCGGTACATATTACTTCCATCTTCACGGTATTTTTATTGCTAGTGGGGTGGGACTAAGTCCCTTGTACTGCGGCCACTTCTGGCCTATTGTACCAGCCCCAGATTATAGGTGAGGGTGATTGTGGAGCAATTGGTGGAATGAAGATTGGCAGGGGAAACCGAAGTACTCGGAGGAAATCTGCCCCAGCGCCACATTGTCCACCACAAATCCCACTTGACCAGACCCGGGATCGAACCCGGGATGCCTCGGTGGGAAGCCAGCGACTAACCGCTTGAGCTATGGCACGTCCTTCGTGACGCAACTTAGTCCGGTATAAGTTGACCGACGTTTCGCAGGAACATATTGCCTCCATTTTCAAGGTGTAAGGATAAGTCAAGCAAGGAAAGTTACAAGCAGCAAACAGAGAACATTTAGCTATAGTTTTCGACCTTCGAATTTGAGACACTGTATTCCCCTGAGATGTCGCCGAACTTCTACCAGACTTCACAACGTCACATCACAGAAAACCACGACGACAAAGAAGAAGAAGAATTCGTGGGTAGCCGAGCGCATAAAATTACGTACGGTGTTGAGTTCAAGGATTTCACGGTTGTGAATGTTAAGATTGAGGTCTTGTGGGTTAAGGCACCGTGCAGTCTGGTAGGTCCTGAAGGATATGGGTTTGATCCCTGGCCCGTCACCTGCCCGGCTGCAGAGTATGCACAGCTATGCTTTGCCTCGCCTTTGTATAGGAGCCGGGAAAGTTCAGTTGGTATAGCGACTAGGCTATGGGCTGGACGACCTAGGAATCGAGGTTTCATTACCTTCAGGGTCAGAGATTTTTCTTTTCACATCATCCAAGATCGCTATCCTATGCAGTGGCTACCAGAGACTCGTTTTCCAGAAGCAGATCTGCTGGGGCGTGAAACTGACAACTCTAGTGCCGACCTCCACTCCCCCATACGTCTTCATGGCGTGGTGATTAATTAAGCACAGAGACAAGTTTCCCTCACCTTACCCTGTGGACTGAGGCATTTGTTGAGGCTTCAGCTGCGATGAGATGGCTCTTCTGTTGGCCGCCTTCAGGGACATGCATCACGGTACGTCAGCGCATGCGTCTTGGTTGCAGAGACAGACAGCGTACTACATCAATCAGCGGAGCGGAAAAACAGCGGAAAACCACTCCGAGATTCAGAAGTAAACAAACAGAGTTCCTGCACACAGTTATAATCAACTTAGGCCGACGCCCATAGAAAAGTATGACGTGGCACTCGCAACAGAAGTTGGAGATAAATAGAAACACATGATCTCCGCAAACATTTAATGAATCTCACAAATTTTGGAGATCATTTTCTTTATATTTACAGAAATGTAGTTAATTTTTATGCTCAGTGTCTTGTAAAAATTTTTTATATAATTTGAGTTTTATTCATTATCATATTATCTACATTTTTATAGATTTTCCATATTTTAATAAGTTCCTTCTTTTTTAAGTTGCTTATTTAACAACGCTGTCAATATCGGAACTATACAGCATGGATGCTAGGATGAATAAATGAATGTGGAGCGGTTTGCGTAATGAAAATTGGTAAGGGGAACCGAAGGTCTTGGAGAGAACCCGCCCAAATTCCACTTTGTCCACCACAAATCCCACATAACTTGACATGGGATCTAGATATATTTGATTGTGTTACCTGATGATGACAGCTAACTGTCGAAACATATAGCATACAATAAGCAATAATGTTTTTATATTAAGAAAGTGTGACTTGCTCGCACACACAAACAGAAACGCAGTGCTATTGTAAAAGTTAATATGTCCTTAAGCACCAGGCCGTGAAGATGTATAGGGAAGTGGAAGTATAGCTCCAGAATTCTTAACCTCGTCACTAGATGGACGTGAGTGGCCAGCTTCACGCCCCGGACGCTTTAACCCCGGAGAAAGAGCCCCTGTTACTCATTTGGTAGGAGTCTGGAGGGGCAGAGCCGGTCTGGACGCTGTTGAGAAGAAAAACACATTTCTGCCTGTGCTGAGAATCGAATCCCGGACGTTCTATCCTCAGTCCATCGCTTTACCGACTGAACTAGAGAGAGAGACAGAAAAAATAGTGAAATTATTCATTTTCGGTGTACTTCGCTGTACTGTCAGCTTTCTCACAAATCCCTTGCATTAAGAACTAGTCGAATGGAATAGATGTCTTATTTTACATTCAAAGGACTATACTTATTAATATACACAGTGGAGTTGGTGCGGTGTCACGTGGACCACAGTGTGAGCTTTAATTAAATTACACTCGGTATGTATCCGACTGGAATACAAAGCTCTGCTGAGTTCACTCTGCGGAAGGACAATTAAACATTTGTGGTTATTACAGGATCATTGCGCCGTCGGTGACAGCCTTCGAGTTAGCATTGCCGCATGGAGTGTTCCGTACGTGTGAGTTGGCATCCCTGCGGGGAAGTATCGGTGCTGAAGTTCGAGCGTTACGCTTGCATGTCGAGATGAAACTCGATGCTGCGTCTGCGGGCTTAATGAAATTTGATATATGAGATCGTGGGTGCCGTCAGGATTATTCTCAAAGGGCCGGGGGAAAGTCAGGAATGTGTTTACAGATTTGTGTTTAAGCCGTTTTAAGTTTAAGACTACTTTCAATACGGAACATCCTACAGTATGCAGAAGAGAATAATATATTTTAGTTTTAGGTATTAATATTCTGTATATGTCCTTCTTTTATAAATTTTTATCTCCCCCCTCCCAAGAATCCAGGGGCGAGAACCGTACGCTTGGCTCCCCCCCCCCTTAATATACATATTATTGGATCTATGCTTGAACTGGTAGAATAATTTGGTTCTAAACAAGCAGTGTACCAGTATTACCAACAGATGAAAACAATTCCAATATTTCTGCTATAAATAACTAAATTATTAATCCGATTTTGAATATTTTTTTTATATAATGTACAGAAAATGCTGGAAAGTTGATTAAATTTTAATTCAGACTATTTTATTTTATTTTATTTATTTAAGGTTTATTAAATGACACTGGCAATAGCACAGACTCTATAGCGTCCTAATTAGGATGATTAGTGAATAATGAATTGGAAAGGATGTGGAAGGAAGCGGTCGTGGATTAATTCTATGTACTAATCGGGCATTTGTTTGGAGGGAATGAGGACAATCACGAACGGTCTTTCTCAGGATAGATTCTCCAAGCGCCGAGGTTTGGCACCCGGACTCCTGTGATATGAAACTCCCAACATGGCGGCCCAGCGATCTTTAAGATGTTGGGACAGTTAGCGTTCCTGGGTTTACAGCACTGAGAATCTTACGATAAATTTAAAGCACCACGGCATGAGGACGTATGGAGGAGTGGAGATATAGTTCCAACATTCATAGCTTTGGAACTAGGTGGAGGTGAGTTGTCAGCTTTACGCCCGGGGAAACAGCCCTCGGTAGTATTGGTGTACGGAGCTCGGTGTTATGGAGAAGCGAAAAATCTCTTGCCTCTACCGGAATTCGAACCCCGACTCCACCGAATTCCAGCCCGTAGGCTAGTCGCTATACCGACTGAGCTGCCGCGGCTCCCAGATCATGTGGCTGAAGCATCTGAATATTATTTAGGTGACTGTCGTCTCTGACGTGACGACGTATAGTCTGGTAATTGTTTACCGATGTTTCGGAAGCACATGCTGCTTCCCCTGTAGACATCTACCAGTCTACACGGTATAGGATGGAGACGCTACTTTCCCCGACACCTCAGTAAATATCTACCAGACTTCACACCGGCATATGCCAACTTTATATCCTGAAGATGGGGGCAGCACATTCTCTCGAAAGGTGAGAAATATCTGACGGCGTCATATCGCACTTCTGTAGAATGAGGATGGAGGCACTACGTACAACCGAAACGTCAGTAAATATCAACCGGACTATATATCATATTTACCCTGAACATGGAGTCAGAATACTCCCACGAAATGCCAATAATGTTTACCAGACTGCACGACATCACATCCCACTATTGTACCTTGAATATGGGGGCAGTTAATTCAACCTGTAACGTCGGTAAACATTACCCGGTAGCTGGATTCTGCACGTTCTCCCGAAACGTCGGCAAACACTCCAGACTACATGGCGTCACATCCCGGACGTCAGTAATCTACACACTTGATAATTTGTACTTATCCCCCGTTTTGCCTTGTTCACCTTCCTTTACATTGTGTCTCGTTCCTTCTGTTTCCCGTCCAGTTGCTCTCTCTCTCTGCTGCGTCATCCATTACTCCCTAATGAGCCCGTCTCCTCCGCCCTGTTCTGCTCGCTTTTCTGTTTGTGTCTCTCATTCCCCGCTGTTTCCTGTCGTTTCTTCTCCCACTTCCGTTGCTTGCAATTTGTCACTGCCCGTCACGAGTGGGCCAGAAACAAAGAGCGCTGTTTAACACTCCGCACCAATCAGACTTTGTCAATCAGCTCCATTACTGTAACCTGATTCCCTCTGTCGGCACCTTCTCACAACTTCATGCGCAGAGGAACAACAGATCAACTCGCACGTAAACATCAATGATTCTAAAGAGTTTTGTTGGCTAGGTTCCTAGCATAAATTTCTGCCTCTGTTTCTATCCTAGTTCCACGCCTGTGCGTGCTTTCTTACAATTTTTATTGCATATTTTCTTGTTATATCTCGCTGAATAAGCCTGGTCTCAGGTGATAAAATAGCTGTGTGAATCTGACAGGAGTTATCCAGTGATCGATTCTAAGGAACCCAACTGAGCAGGCGTTTTCCTCCCTCACCTGAGGACGGAAACAGATACAGTTTCCGAAACGTTTTGTTTTCTAGTTTCTAGAACACCGGACGATGGGAAAAGTTAAAAAATCCAGTAATTCTGAGTATCAACGATTTTACTTGCTTAATTCGATCTCTTGCATTATGTTAGTTATAGTATGACAACGGAAAGAAGACCCGTTGATCGGCTCCCCTCCACATCTGCTTATAGCTGTTACGCATCCCCCTCCAGCACACTTCTTTGTATCCCCTCCTCTCATTTTTTTTGTTGACATCCCATGTTTTATTGTGCAATCTGTAAAGATACATTTAGCAGAATGGTTTGAAAAGTATCTACGATGTCATGGGGAGAGACACACAGTAGTGCCTCTCCGTGGAGTATGGATAGTCCTGTTGGGGCTGTAGGGAGTGTTCCTAAAGCTAACTTATTTACTACACTACAAGCTACTTTAATCTGAGAATCTGGAGGGCAGATCACTGGGCAGATTCTTCTTCAGTCTACGAGAGGTAGGTGGCTTCATGAGTTGCGTTGCTAAGCGGTTGGGATGGGTACTGAGTCCTTCTCTGTACCGGGAGCTGAAGCGGCGAATTTCTTCCTTGATCGATGGGACTTGGAGATCTTTCCGTAGTACTGCATTAGGGACGTACCATGGTGCGTCAGTTATGAGTCGCAGGACTTTCGATTGGAAGCGTTCTAGGATTTCGATGTTGGAGGTAGAAGCTGTTCCCCATAATTGGATCCCGTAGGTCCATATGGGTTTGATGGAGGCTTTGTAGATGAGGAGCTTGTTATTTAAGTTGAGTTTGGATTTGCGTCCGAGTAGCCAGTAGAGTTTCGATATCGTGATGCCCAGTTGTTTCCGCTTTGTGAAAATATGGTGGTGCCATGTAAGGCGTTTATCCAGATGGAGGCCAAGGTATTTGACGACTTCAGCTTGAGGGAGGGGGTCGTTGTAGATGTAAACTGTTGGACAGTTTCCTCTGCGGTTGGAAAAGGTGATATGGGTTGACTTAGATCCATTTGCTTTCAGTCTCCATAGGGAGAGCCAGTCCTGTATGCCGTTGAGGCTGCTTTGTAGTTTTTGAGAGGCATTAGTCGGGTCGGGGTCTATAGCTAAGACGGCTGTATCGTCAGCAAATGTGGCTGTAGTGACGTCAGAGGAGGATGGTAGGTCAGAGGTGTAGAAGAGGTAGAGGAGTGGCCCAAGGACACTGCCTTGTGGGACTCCTGCACCTCCTCTCATTTAGCCGTGCTGTTCATACAGACACCTCCATTCAGGACACAAACGTCCTCCCTCCTCCAAACTGAATGCTATTTCAAAAAACTCCATATAAGTATTATATTTGTTTGTTGGATCACTCTGTATATTTATAAATTTGAAACTGCAAACACAGCAAGGTCAGAGACATATGTACTGAAGGACTGATTGAATGTGAGGCATATGTATGCTCTATATGGGCATTATATGAGCCGGGTGTTAACCCTTTCCACGCTGAGTGTTACTATTGTAACGTAACCTAGCTACCGAGCGGGTTGGCTTAGCGGTAACGCTCTCGGTTCGTATCCGAAAGATGTTCGCTTTCAATCTTTACCGGGATACCGTCTATTATGACCGAGGGTTTCCGTGGCTTTCTTCAGTCCCAGAAAGCAAATACTGGGATAAAATCATTGCTTATTCCACACCATCTTCCTTACAGATACCTTCCCTTTCATGATTTAACAATCACAGAGACTGTAGTTCGACATACGGACAGTGTCGTAAAGTAAATCACACACCCACAAATCTAACTTAACAGGAAGGACGTATATACGCCTGAGCATATGACGTGCTAATGACGTGGCATGCTGTGTGGCAGATACACTGTCGAGCTTCACTCCTTCTCCTGTTCAACTAAATGACGTGTTTCAGATGGAATTCTCTCTCGTGCAACTTGAAGTAAGGGACCCATCATGCCGCCCTAGACGTCTTCCTTATCTTACATGCACCTCGGATTGATTTCCAATAGAGAAATGCCTTCCAGCAATTTTCTCCTTAGAACTGGGGCACCGATCTTTATCTCCTGCGTATTTACATTTTCTGGGCCACGGAATATCACCGTCTTCTTAACCCTTTGAGGCACAGTGGCAACTATACGTACATCCAGCTCTAACAGACTAAAACTCTACATTCTGCCCACACAGTGTATTTATGTGTTCCGTATGGTTCTCACAGTAAACAGCGATTATTTCCCTAAACAGCATTAACCGGTTGGGCGTTGTTATGGAGACGGAGTGTGTTTCCTGTGAGGTACGGACTTCAAGATACTAAAACTCTGCATTCTGCCCACACAGTGTATTTATGTGTTCCGTATGGTTCTCACAGTAAACAGCGATTATTTCCCTAAACAGTATTAACCGGTTGGTCGTTGCTATGGAGACGGAGTGTGTTTCCTGTGAGGTACGGACTTCAAGACACTAAAACTCTGCATTCTGCCCACACAGTCTATTTATGTGTTCCGTACGGTCCTCACAGTAAACAGCGATTGTTTCCCTAAACAGAATTAACCGGTTGGGCGTTGCTATGGAGACCGATTTTGTTTCCTGTGAGGTACGGACTTCAAGATACTGAAACTCTGCATTCTGCCCACACAGTGTATTTAAGTGTTCCGTATGGTTCTCACAGTAAACAGCGATTATTTCCCTAAACAGCATTAACCGGGTGGGCGTTGTTATGGAGACCGAGTGTGTGTCCAGTGAAGTACGGACTGAATATTTATATACTATTGAATATATACCGCGCTTCAGCGAGTTAAATTGTAAGGTGAGGCCTCACTTCAAAACACTGTAACGTCTGGAAAGAAGAAGAGTATGCTCATGGGACCCGATGGGGCTCGAAAAAAATGACTGTGCTGGCGAGGACAAACGGAAATTTACTGAACTGGGTTAAAACGAGCAAGTGCGGTAGGTTTATGATAGAACCGTGTTGTGTGTTTATCTCTTCAATGTTTCAATACTTTGACCGAATTTCAGGAAGTTTGGAATGGACGGAATTGACATCTATAACCAATGGAGATCATGTTTTTAATTTACTATAATTAATAAAAACATGGATGCGCGAAGGGAACGACGCAGAACTTAGGTTCATGACAGGCACAATAGATAGATCACTGTGGTCGCGGTGCAAGGGCCAAGAAGGCCCACCCCGTGTACATTCACGGGTTCGTGAAAGAATCCATGGCAATAAGTTTCCGAAAAATCTTGTCTTGAAAGAAATTCTGTTTTTAGAATTTAATGTAATAACATGGAAACCGTGCGAATATTTTCTTTATCTATGGTTTTGTGGCGATAAGCGGTGAACCATTTGTGTATGTATGATTTGGAAATTGTGTGTGTAACAGTTTTAGAAGACTGGGGTGTTGTCGAGCACTCGGGGTATTTTTACCCCGTAAGGCTGCCTGCTCACGTTGTGACGTATGATCACATATTTTAGACAAGGACTACCAGAAGCGCTAGGCCACTTCCTGTGTCGCCACAGGGGCCAGGAAGTCTCCCGCACAGCACATCAAATAAATAATTCAGAGGCCGTGTATAAGCGGCCACCAGCTTACAAGGGCTCAAGCCAACACCAAGCGCAGGACGAGCCCACAGTGTCACAGGACATACCGCTTCTGGTATGTGACGTCATGCAATCTGGTTACCGACATTTTGGAGAAACCTTTCTGTCCTCAGTATAGAAGAGTGAGAAACCGTCTAGTCCGGCAGATTTATTGCTTCCATCTTCAGGGTAGGAAATTATGGCACCATATTGTGTGGTAGATATTTAAGACCTTTAGGATGAACTGCTGCAGTTTTTCTTCAGGATAGAAAAGGATGGAGCTGTAGAGTCCGGGGATCATTACCGAAGTTTCGGAGTAACATTTTGCCTCTGTCTTCAGGGTACGTGTCATGATACGTTTTAGTGTGTAGGATAATTACCTGTGTTTATGACGAACTTCGTGCCTCAATATTTAGGACAAAGTTTGATTGGTCGTTAATGATGTTTCGGAGGAACATTCTGCTTTCAACTTCAGGGTACGAAGTTATGACGCCTTTTAGTCTGGCGTAAAGTTATTGAAGTTTCGGGAAACTGTCTGCCTCCATCTTTAGAGTAGGAAAACTTTACGCTGTTTAGTCTGGTAGGATATCGACGGTAGGTTCAAAGAGGTTTGGCTGCAAGTTGATGTAAGTTCCATTCATATGGCTGAGATCATGCAAGTGTCTTGCACAATCCAAAGTACGTTACAGATAATTCAGATACACGAGGGATCAGAGTTTGATTCCCGGCAGATTCAAGAGACGTTCGCTTCTACACATCCCCAGAGCAGCTCTAGGGCACACCGAGCCTCTTCAATAGGTACTGGGGATCTCTCCACGGGAATAGAACTGCCGTAGCGTAAAGCTGACCACTCACCTCAAGAATTCGTGCAACTATACCTCCACCGCCCTCCCGATGCTTCGTCACGACGTCATCTTTTGCTCAGGCCTGTGTGTGAATGTTCGCTTTTGCCCAAAGTGCCCCATTTTATTGTACAGCTCGTGGTCGGCTGCTGACATGTGACGCGCACAACCACTTGATCACCTGCGACTGGCCGCATTCGCTACTAGAGCCACGAACCGGTTTCATTTGAACAACAACACTTATAGCCCACTTCCTGTGTCTGTTGCCTCGACCCACGCAATTCAGACCGTTGCATTATATCCCATAGCAGTCACTAAGAATTGTTCTTAAGTTACAAGTCGCCGAATACAATTAGAAGGCCCACGGGACACAGTGGATAAGAGGCTGGGTGGACCCCAGAGCCTACCTGGACGACATGGAGGAGAGAAAATTCTTGACCCTTTCGGGATTCGAACTGCGACCCCTCGGTCGTCCAGCCCGTTGTCAGTCGCTATACTGACTGCGCTATCCCGGCTCCCTCTCAGAGTTGAAAAAAATTAAATTTAAAGTTAAAAATCTGACGTAGAAATGTCAGAGATAAGTTTTGAAGAGTATGGACTTCGGGGATATAACGCCGTCTAGTTGCATAAACGTTCGCTCACATTTCGGAGGAAGTGTCGCCTCCATCTTCAGGGTCGAAATGTAAGTCGATCAAGAACCAATAAATTGTTTGCCGCCTGCTTCTTGCTTGGATTGATATTCGACCCTGAAGATGGTGGAGATATTTTCATTCGAAACGTTGGTGACTACCGGATTGTATTCTTCATCGCTATGAGAACATGAATTTTTATCTGTATTATGGTAGTAAACTTTTCTGCAAGCAAGCCATGACTCCATGGCCGGAATATCGTTCTTAAAAAGAAGGCTGTACGGCGTGGAGGTAGGATGGCTTTAAAGATATTACTGTGAAAATTTGTGCTCTGGTCTGACGAGAAAAGATTGGTGAATTTTCTAAAGTTCGTGGAACGCCGCGATTATGCGGCAACTTCTCCGACACTACTACATGGCGGGTCAGCATGATTATCCTTTGCAGGCGTTCTGCTCCATGTCGTTTTGTGAACCTTGAGGGGATGTCCAGTTTCATGGAGCTGAGTTATTCTTTAGAAACTATAATAGTTGCTGACGTGTTCAATAAATTCCAAGCATTCTGTCCAAAACGGATGTTCATTGTCGTGTTCACAGGAGCCCGGCATAGGTGTCTGAACTAGGTCAATCAGTCCACACCCTATCCAATTTCTTTTTAGATCCATGTTAATAACTTTCCATCTATACTCATGTCTTCCCAGTGGTCTCTTTCGTTCTGGATCCCCTACCAACTTATTTTCGTCCCTGTGCATGCTACATGTTTTGCCCATTTTACGCTCCTTGATTTGTAGCTGCTCGTTGTGTAGTTCTGTTACAGCGTTGACGAGGTTTGCACATTCCTCTGGTATATATTATGATATATAAAACTGAAACCCTAAATTAAGTGTTGCTATTATGGCTCCCATCTCAGAATTTTGCGCTTCAAACATGCCATTATTATCGACTGCACGAAGTAAGGAGAATAAGAGTTTGGGTCAGCCTTCAGTGGCGTGCCGGCCACACCGCAACTTGAAGAGGGCTGGCAGCTGCTTCAGAGCTTGGAAGTGGACAAGACGCACGCTGCTGCAACCTCGCCAAGGCGCTTCCTTTCGTATCCTTTCCAGTTCATCACTCAGTTATCCAGTCATTTGATGCTAAGTAGACTTAGCTACTGACAGCGCTGGTAAATACGCCGTAAGTAAATAAATGTGTAAACGAATAAATACATAAGTAAATCAATGAATAAATAATAAAATATAAAATAAATAAATGAATGAATGAATAAATCAGTAAATGAATAAATAATTAAATAAGCAAATAAACCAGTAAATGAATAAATCAATCAATCGATCTCGCAGTCTCAAAGCGAGTCTCACTCTACGATTGAGCCACATGCAGCTGTCTACCCCAAGTCTCTAGTGCTCACTCCAACCCTTGGCTTCTTTCCTTAGCACAAGTGCCGCAGGGAATTCCGTGCAACACGCAACACATCCGTCTGTCTGTCCGTCGACGTATCGATTCGGCAATGGAGGCGCCTTTCCTGCCCCGAGCTTTCTAAATTCGCCGCGAAATTACGTTCTGTTACGTGGCATAGTTCTTACTTCATTTCCGGTGCAGTGCAAGGCCACTTTATGGTGACCAAAGCACAGGTATCTTGAGGTGAGGCTTCTCCCAGTAAGGCCACAGCGACGAGTAGCCTCAGTTACAGGATTCATAACGAGTTATCCTGTTATATTTCCTGCAACACAATTAAGTAGCAAATTTCTTCGAGCACAGTCGTTTTGCACACTGATAGTCGCCCACCTGGTGAAGAAACTCTCCTAAGCTTTACGTAACACAACAGCCTGCCTATGGACTACATTCTGAGCTATTTCAGTTCAGTCCACAACCTCAAATCATACTTCTGTAAGATACGTTTTAAAGCCATCCAACCCTCTACATCTATCTCTTGTAAGTAGTCGCTTTCAGAATTGCTGATTGACATTTTCTGTGGAACGCTTATCCTCATCTCCTGCTTAGCTAATCTGTTTGGTTGCCTTAATAAAGGACCAGCTCCTGGTCTGTGCTGATGATACCAATTTATTTGGGGGATGACATAAAAACAACAAAAAGAAACACAGAATCCCAAAGAGACGCTAGTGGGGAGGCTGGCCTAGAAATAAGCGCAAAAAGGAGGAAGTGTATGTTGATGTCTGGTCACTGCAAGCCCGGAGAACACCGTCCGTCAGGTTTCGGAACGACAGTAACGGATTGAAATTACTCCTCCATTCGTGAGAAAACTAAGGGCAGATACAATTCGGTCTGGATCAGAAAATTTTATCTTCTCGTCTGCTGTCTAAAATTATCTCTGTACGAGGCCGTGGAGCCCCATATGGTGGTGAGACGTCGAGGCTCCCACATTTTCTAAACAATGGGCTAACAGATGGCGGTGAGGTCAGCCTTACGCGTCAATCCCTCGCCATTTACTCTCCAGGAAGATTCCTGGTACTCATTTCTGTTAGAGGCTGAGTCGACCCCAGGGCCATAGTGCGGCTGGAAGGATTAGGCAAATTCTAAAAAAAAATCCACCTCATCGGGACTCGAAACCGCGACTTTCCGCCTTGTAGTACAGTGCCTTAATCAACTACGCTACCGCATGGCTCCTTTCGTCTACTGTGTATAAATGTAAAAAATAAAACGAGCGAAAACATAATTTTGTCTGTAGTTTTGTATTGATGTGAAGTTTGTCACACTACAGGAAAAAGACAAAGCGTGTTTGAGCATGGGCTGCTGAAGGGAATGTACAGAATGTACCTAAGGGGAATCAAATAGTAGGAGGCTGGAGAAAAATACACAATCAGGAACTTCTTCACTTATTTTCCTCGCCAGTTATTATTGTAATTTTAAAATAAAGGACGATAAGATGGGCCGTGCGTGTAGCACGCGCAGAACCGAAGATAAGTATATAGAAGTTTTGGATGGGAAACCAGAAAGATATCTCTTTGAAATTCAACAGGCCAGTTCTGTTAATACGGTATTTGATATTATACTCGTACATACATCACGGCACCTCGAAAGGATTAGAGTGGCCCCACAGGGCCCTCAGAATCGCTTAATCGAAACCATTCGTCACTCGCTTGGAAATGCACAAGCTATTTCTGAACACGGTTATCTGGATATGCTCTCTGTCTGTCTGTCTGTCTGTGTCTGTGTTCGTTTGCTCCGGCGCTGTTAATTAATGAAATGGGTCCCCAGTTCCGCTGCCCGCAAGCCACCCGCTAAGCCCTGCCACAAGTTTGCTCTATTAAAATCACAATCCTTGATGCGACACTTCAACGTCACAGGCCGACTTACAGCGGTCTCAGGTTAACACAACACGCGCAGCACAGTTCGCGCAACGATGTCCATGTTACTCGCGCGATATCTCGTTTCGAAACACTGGCCATTCTGTGGTACGCCTAAAATATCTGTTGAGGGTTTCCTGTACCTTGAATACACAAATAAAATTGGAAGGGTTGTAATCACACAAAAAGGTAAAGGTATCCCTATAACAGGCCATGAAAGCCCATAAGGTGGTGAGACGTCTAGGCTTCCACATTTTGTAGACAGTTGGCTCATAGATGGCGGTGAGGTTATCAGGCTTAAGCGCCGGCCGCCCTTTACCCCCAGGAAGATTCCTGGTACTCATTTCTGTTAGAGGCTGAGTCGACCCCAGGGTCATAATGCGGCTGGAAGGATTACGTAAATTGAAAAAATCCAATGACCTCGTCGGGACTCGACCCCGTGACCTTCCGGCTTGTAGCATAATGCCTCAAACAGCTACGCTACCGCGTGCCCAAACACATGTTTTTTTATCAATCGATTCACGACTTGTCTCGGCATACATAAGCCATACACGAGTAACGGCGCGCAGCGTGTCAAGTGTAGTGCTAGTATGGAAGGTAATGCTGTGACGAGGTTAGACACTATCATGGGCTTCGGATTGGTGAATAGATTTATTGACCACTTACAGGTCGTAACTACAAATAATAATTACACTATTGCTGATATCCACACTACAAAGCACTCAACACTAAGTCTTCTGAGTCTACTTTCAGTAGTGTTAACTTGGTAACGGCTCTCCACAATGGCGATTCCTCTGCAGTGTCTTCACTAGATGTTTCCTATTAACGAAACATAGCTTCCGTTTTTCGCTGGTAAATACTCCACAGATGAAACCTCAACTGAACTGAACTGAACTGAACTGAACTGAACTGAACTCCTGTTTTCAAATTCAAAGTCAGAGTCAAAGTTTCGCTTAGTGAGTCCAGGTGGGTCCACTCGGCACGGCGGCCACTGATTGGCCTATTGTACCTGCCCCAGGTGATTATGATGATGGAGAATTTGGTGGAATGAAGATTGGCAGGGGAAACCGAATCGGAGAAAACCCACCACAGAGCCACTTTGTCCACCACAAATCCCATTTGACCAGGCCCGGGATCGAACCCGGGCCGCCGCCGTGGGAAGCCAGCGACTAACCGCTTGAGCTATGACGCAGTCAGAGTTACTTTACGACTGGTGGTTTGCCGCCAATCATTTCGTCTTGGCGTCAGGCCCCTTGAGGCCCACGACCAGAGATATTTTCCCGACTGAACCCTTGCGATAATAGTCCTTATGTAACATCATCCTCTCTGACGAGAAGATGAAGTTGTCTCTTACGAATAGTCTTCGCCTTCCTCAAGTGTACGTATCGCATTGTGTTGCAAATTACTGAAAATTCTTCCATGTGAGCTACACACAAGCCCTCTGTCAGTACAGGCTCTACAGAGCAGATCATGCCAAACTTCCTCCGAAACTAAGGTTTACACAACATCTACACGGCGCCATATACCAGAAGACGGCATTGTGCATAGTCACCGCCGTGGAAACCTCAAATCTTACAACCTAAAAAATGTTTCATACGAAGTTTAATAGTTAAAACTTCAAAGATGGAATAACATCGACATTAAGAAATTAAAATTTGCTGACGTAAAATAAGACAGTACATTATACGTATTTACACTTAGCATTGTCCGTTTCCTTGCATGTGTCTGGCAGAATTAATTCCTGTATCCGATTTGCTATCGTTTTTATACAAGTTTATTTGCTGGCGAGAGGTTTCTGGAAACTTGCCTGCAGTTTCCACGCAACGAGTCACAGACAGATGCGTCATAGCTTCTGGGAATATTCACATTTTAATTCTCGATGGACAAGATGGCGTCCGTGAGACCTTGGGGATCGGGAGCTGCACTAACCCCATCCAGTGTCGAGTGTTGAAACTTCATGGAGTACTGCGGGTTCAGCCAGTCAAATTTCGAGAAATCTTCCGCTGAAACTCTCATGATTTATTCATTTGTTTCAAGGTTCCCTTGATGACGCTGTTGGTATTTCAGTTTATATAACAACGAATGATACAGCGAGTAGCGAATGAATTAGGAATGATATGGAAGGAAGCGGTCGTGGCCTATTTTGATATACTGTTCCGGAATTAGCCTGGAGGTACTAAGGGAAATCATGTTAAATTTCAGGCATGATCAGCTTGCCACCAGCTTCTGCTAGTTTTTTTTTGCTTAGTGTACTCTTCGGGGCTATGCTACAAGCCGGAAGGTCGCGGGTTCAAGTCCCGATGAGGTCATTGGATTTTTTTCAATTGACCTAATCCTTCCAGCCGCACTATGGCCCTGGGGTTCACTTAACCTCTAACAGAAATGAGTACCAGGAATTAATTAAATAATTTTGCTGGGGAGTAAAGCGCGGCCGGTGCGTAAGGCTGACAACCTTACCGCCATCTTTGAGCCGATTGTCTAGATAATGTGGGAGCTTCAACGTCTCACAGCCCTATGGGCCTTCACGGCCTGGTGCAGGGATAGCTTTATTTACTTAGTGTACTGTTCGAAACTGAAGGTGGAGGCGATAGGTTCCCTCCCGAAACGTCGGACTGTCTCCGAAGTGCAAGGCGTTACGAGTCAGAATACCGTACTCTGCACAGTTAAAGGCTCAACTCCAACAGCTTGATTTAGAAAAGTACACTTTGTAATGGCGCTGGTTGCTGAGAGTAATGGTACTTAAAGCTATGCTCACTTCCCAGCATCTCTTCGTCTTTGCGTCTCATTTGTATTTGCATTTCATGAGATGGTGCAGTAGTTTTTGTGACGTGCATCAGACAACACTTTTACACAGTTGGGAAACAGTTAAAGGCTAAATTTCCCCCAGTAGCTTCTTCGCCATTTCCTTGTACGAATCCTGCACCCTGCTGTACTTCCCCTCTCGTCCTCCCGTATTGCCACTCTTGTCTACGTACTTGAACCTCACAGCGCATTTTGAAATTGGAGGTATGTTTTGTCAGCCAAAGTTGGTAAGAAATTTGAAAACGAGCCAATTAGATTCTCAGTGTTTGTCTGCTAGACCGAATTTTGAGAACCGTGGAATAAATATTCATTAAATCTGATAATAGGAAAATTTTGGTTAAAATCGGACGATAATTAAGATCTAAAAGTTTGTGACGATGGTAGATTGCTGCAGCTATTGTGTTTTTGGACATTATCAATCGTCCTGTCTGTTTTCTAAAAAAAACTGACGTGTTTGTATTCAAAACACAGCGTTTCGCAAGACTGGATTCTGTCCCCGTCCTCAGGTAAAACCTACTCAGTTGGGTCCAATAGATAGTGTTATTTATGCCAGATTCAAGAAGGGGTACATAAACACAACATAAACCATCTGTGAGAGCTAAGAAAATATTCATTTATTGAAACTCCACACATATGGAGCCTTGCACCAGAGAAGTATCTCGAATAAAATCATTGCTGGAGAGAAGCAGTACTCCTTGTGGTACCAACATAATAAAAACAAATAGTTTTAACTCCAACTACATTTAATGGCGTTGCAGTCTCTCGATAGCAATACCGGACATTTCAGTTGAAGACCTGCACAGGTTTCTGCGCGCGCACCTCGAGCTTAACTCGCTAAATGTTTCCAGGAGCGAAATGTATTTCGGGCAAAAAGTTGTAGAGAGAAATGAGACGCAAATTTTTATGTCCACTAAATTTCTTTCGTAAAGCTCCCGGATTTCGAGGTAATTAGAGAGAAGTTATTTCTATGATGTGCTCAATAAACTTTTGTTAATATTCCACAGTGTCTTGATGTCTGGATTGTATTTAGAATAAAGGACATTTTAGAGACTGAATTTGCTGCTTTCACGAGCTGTAACGGGGCTAGGGACATACTGTTAAGTTGGGCCCATTAATAGGAGCTAATCTCCTTTCCTTACACCTGATGACGGAAACAGGTGCACTGCCCGAAACATTGTACGTTTACAGTGTACATCAGATAATGAAATGTCTAACGTCTTGCATACTCCTGTAAGAAGTTTGTATGCAACAGGAAACTGTAACCAAACACTTAGAAGAAGAATCTCTAGGAACTAGAATAGCTCGGTAAATACAATCACTATCTTACCGGCTGGACGACCAACAAATCAGAGTTCGATTCCTGAAAAACCAAGATTTTTCTCTTCTCTGCAACGTCCAGACCGGTTCTTGGGCCGACACGGCCTCTTATCCAATAAATGTCGACATTCAAGCCCCCAGAGGCCTGAAGATGACGACTCACCTCCACTTATGCTGAGGTTAAGAATGCGCGGAGCTGTGCCTCCATTTCCACATATACATCTTCATGGCGTGTTGTATAAGTAAGCACAGGGACAATTTTGCGCCACTTTGTTGCGCGTAGTCCTGTCAACTGTGTTTTCAGGCCGCTGTTTGGCTCTGATAGTTCCATTAGGAAGTTCAGGGTACGTTGCTCCAGCTACCGTTTGCCAACAGCTTTGTTGATCTGTGTTCAACCACTCCGTGATGGCTTTGAAACTTCCTGTGACCACAGATAATGGTGTGAAAGTAAATTAAAATTAGCGTACATTCTCTTTACTCTAAAACTTACTTATTTACTTACTTAGTCCGTTCCTCCTATACCTTGCGGTGTCGAGGTTCTTTTTCATTTTGATTGTCTTACAGACGGTCTAGAAAAACCGAGATTAACGGCCGTAGGGATCCGTTGCGATGACCACGTGACACCCTCTATCCGCTTAAGTTGGCACTAACTTCGACAAGCGGCTGTCGCTCGGTCGGTATAATTCGCTTGCGGACTAAACCCACGGAGTTTTTTTTTTACAGACGGTAGGACTCCGTGGACGAGTGATCAGCTCGTCGCAAGGCCGCTACCTGAATAAAGGACAACACAAACAGAATAAACACATACTAAACATCCATGCTTTGTGTGGGATTCGAACCCACAATACCGGCGTCCGAGCGAACGAAGACAGTACATGCTTGCTCGGCTGCTGTAAAACTACTGAACATGAATTCCAACGTAGGTATGGAAACTTAATTACGAAACACGCTGTACGGTAACACGTGTTTGCTCAACTCCACGTCCTACACAGTTTAATTATGCGGCCTGCCGTTCTGGATGATTCACTCTAGTTATAACGAAGTGACAACATGGCTGCCGCGCGCATTATTTAACTTTGTAAACAGCGGTCCTCAGGTTCCTTTTCCTTGTCCCTTTCAAGAATGGAGTCTCGATTTTAACTGGAAAGGGGCCCAATTAGTTGCCTGTTCGTTGTGTTTTCCCCTTTTGGCCCTTCCCCCCTCACCAAACCCCCTAAGCCGTGCTTTCGTTAATGGACACAAATTCCTAGATAATTCAGTTCTGGGTGAAAATGTAGTAGGAAAATCTCGTGACGCGCTGTCCTCGTGTTCTAATTGAGGGTGGAAATGTCAGGAAAACTTTGCGTTAAGTTGCAGCGAGGATTACGCGACACGCCCTGGGTCGTGGCTCGGTACCCAGTGTTCGATATGGAATGCATTCTGTTTAGCGTAACTGGGTCGCCTACACAAAACACAGATACTAATGTGTCAGCGTTAATTTTTGTTGTTATTTAATATAGACAGGCGTTGCTTTACATGTTTCTGCTTTTCCTAGGTCTTCATCAGGCGAGTCACAAGAATCGAGTTACCTCAATATGGAACCATATTTTACAGTTCGATTTTGTTCACCGCTGTAAAATGTAACCTATTATTTTTTTATTGCCAGTGGGGTGGGACTAAGTCCCTTGTACTGCGGCAACTTCTGGCCTATTGTACCATCCCCAGATGATAGGTGAGGGTGATTGTGGAGCAATTGGTGGAATGAAGATTGACAGGAGAAACCGAAGTACTCGGTACCTGCCCCAGCGCCACTTTGTCCACCACAAATCCCACTTAACCAGACCCCGGGATCGAACCCGGGCCGCCGCGGTGGGAAGCCAGCGACTAACCTCTTGAGCTATGGCGCGGCCTGAAATGTAACCTAAGAACACACCCGAAGGCTCTAGTAATTAGGGGTTTTATCTAAGTTTAAGATTGTTTAAGGCATATATGTAATAATTTGTATCTAATTTAATATGTCCTTGAAATAAAATTTAATTCGAAGTTTTTAAAAATTTTCTTAGATAAATCGCTCACTTATGTCGCTGAGCCCTTCCTGAGAAGCTGCTAGTTGTGCAGGTACTCAAGAAGTTCCCAGCGTTTTATGGAACCCGAAGGCTCATTACCATGTTCACAAGAGTGACAATACAGAGGGGATTTATCCCTCCTATAGGAACAGTCGGAGGGTAACTTATGGCCTTGAGCGGTCACCCATCCACGTGCTGACCAAGCAAAATGTTGCTTACAATTTGCAGTTTCTCTGTTCGTATCGAACTGGACGAGTCACTACCCCCACTTTCAGAAACATAGCTATGTATATAGAGAACTTATCAACTTACACAATTCTACCCTGAAGATGACGGTAGCATGTACCTCCGAAACGTCGAAAACATCTCCCACAACAACAGAATAATTAAGATCAATAATTAAGCGACTAACCCCTGTTTATGTTCTCGAAGAAGAAGAAGAAACTTAAAAATACTATTTGTTTTGCTTAGGGCCAGTATCGGCACTGGAATTGCCGTTGTTCACCCCTGGTATCGAGCAGAGAGAACAAAGTTTTACAGTTGAAGCGCTGCGCCTTTTGTATTGATTGCTTCGCGGAGGGCAGCACAAAACTGGACGTCAACATGCGGAGAGCTGGTTGCATGCCCTCCCGTGCTTTCCCTCTTATTAATATTAATGGCAGAACTGAAGTCCAGCTTGGCAGATGCTGCACGGACCGAACTGGGCTCAATTAGTTAAAAATAAGAAATGTTTCCTTCGTTAATTATGTTACCCAATTAAGTCTCACTTTATGATACGTTAATTATGAATAAATTTAAATGAATCCGTTTCAAGTTTTTGTGTTTACAACGCACTGACTCATCCGTCGGTATAATAAGTTCATTCAGAACTGTTTTCGTATGACTATTCATTTCAGAATTCGCCTTAGGGTGGCCGCACACCAACTGCGTGAAGACCAGCATCAGGACATGAGACATGGGGCCGCGCCATAGCTCAAGCGGTTAGTCGGTCGCTTCCCACCGCGGCGGCCCGGGTTCGATCCCGGGTCTGGTCAAGTGGGATTTGTGGTGGACAAAGTGGCGATGGGGTAGGTTTTCTCCGAGTACTTCGGTTTCCCCTGCCAGTCCTCATTCCACCAATTGCTCCACAATCACCCTCACCTATCATCTGGGGCTGGTGCAATACGCCAGAAGTGGCCGCAGTACAAGGGACTTAGTCCCACCCCACTAGCAATAAAAATAAAGACGTGAGACAAAAGACGCAGTCTTGCTTCACTCGTAATTCGTCAGCATGAAGCTGACGTCAGTATCATGACTCAGACCGGTGTGCGGCGGTTTTCATAATCTCATTCGTTTCAACTGTGCTCCTTACTTTGTGTCATGTCGCAGACATCGTGTCTAGACTGTTACATGTCTTGACGCGTGCCGGTGTGCGGCCTACCTTAGTCAAATGCTTAAAGCAGTGACTGATGTGACGATTCTCTGTGACTGACTAACTCCATGGAGCTGATACCTTATGGAATGTTGCTCAACTACTCAAGAATTTTCCAACATTTTGTGAAACCCGAAGATGCATTATCATGTTTACAAGAGCCCTCCACTGGTCCCTGTCCTGAGCCAGATCAGTCCAGTCCATACCACCCCATTCTGTTCTTCTGAGATTCGTTTTAATATTGTCCATCCCCCTACCTCTATGTCTCCGTAGTTGTCTCTTTCATTTCTTATTTCCAACCCAAACTATCTGCATTCCTCTTCTCTTACATGCATGCTTCATTCCCAGCCCATTTTATTCTCTTTGGCTTAATTATCCTATCGATATTTGGGGAGGAGTACAAGTTATGAAGCTCCTCATTATGCAGTTTTCTCCAGCCTCCTGCCACTTCATCCCTCTTCAGTCCAAATATTCTCAACGCCCTCAGTCTGTTTTCCTCCCTTAATGTCAGAGACCAAGTTTGACGCCCATGCAGAACCACAGGCAAAATTAAAATATCTGTATCTTTAAATACTATTAACCAGTCGACAAATTTTTACAAAATTTAGTATGAACGTTTTGTCTTTTGGTTCCAAACCAACGTCGCGCTTCATTATTGCCTACAGTCGGTTATCTCAATCCGTATAGACGGTTGCAGTTCTACTCATGGCAGGGGAAAAAGAGTTTTCTCCTCTCCACAGCCTCAAGACCAGCTCTGTGGTCCACCCAGTCTCCTATCCGAAGGCTACCGGCGGCTTTTTCCCCAAGGTAAAGCAACCAGAGCGTGAAGCTGGCGAGGTCAATAATGGTGGAGCTATACCTCCACTTTCGCATACGTCTTGATGGTGTAGGACTTAACTGATTAAGCACAGGGACAAATTTGTATTTTTTTACGTTTACATTCTTAAACCTCTATGTTTTTAGGTAGAAGGCGGGAAGATGTAGGTTTCTGAACTGAAATTCCCTTGCGGAATTTAATCCGCTTTTAATTTCGCGTCTCCCTGATACACAGGCTCTGTCGCCTAACGCGCAAGCAAAAACACCGCAGCATTTTAGCTCTGCAGAGGAGACAAGCTGGCTTGCTGCGTTAAGGAACACGATACGGTATCAAGACAAGGGGAGCCGATTTATCACGCCTGGAGCCGCTTCTACTTCGCTTGTTAGGCAAACTTTGCCTTCCAATTTGCTCCACATCAACATATCTGGCTTCTCCGAAACTTCTGATGCCCCCCCCCACACACACACTTACAGCTAATAAACAGGTTTTGTTGTCATAATCTTAACAATGTTTCCCGTTTATCTGAGGGCTTTCGAGATCAGGGTGCTGAGGGGAATGTCGGGGGCTTAAAAGGGATGAAATAACAGGAGCCTGGAGAAAACTGCGTAATGAAGAACTTAATATCCGTCAAAAATGCAACAAATTGTTCCTTCTTTCTTTCACTTTCGACACATGTTTCAATCCTAAATGACCTTCTTCGGGTGCCTTACTATACTGCTACACTGCACTAATATTATTGTAACATATTTGCGCTATTCAGGACACCCCCTCCCCCGCGGTGACGTAACAGCACTTCCCACAGTGACATAACAGGGGACACCGCGGTTACTACATGGCAACAGGCGACTCCGTGCAGAGGCTGTTGCTTGGCAATCGGTAAACATGACGTCACGCAACAGTGGTAGCTATCACGTAACTGTTTTCTGTGTTGTCAGTGCGGAAACTACATAACGAGGAGTATTCGTCAGTGTAACCAGAGTTACTAGAGAATGTGATCGTACCCAACACGTTACATTATCCATTCATAGCACAAATAGCAGAAGTGAAGACAACATCACGCGCTGGTAGAGGGAACAACGCACAAGCAAGGGGCAACAATTACACATTGCAGCGTAACACAGCAACGGGCTTACGGATAGATAAACAGGCTGCCGCAATAAAATATCCGAAGAAAAGGAAACAGATCTAAACAAGTGAACGTCGCCCCTTGTGAGGTGTAATAAGACTTTCACAAAATTTAAAGGGGGGAAAAAAGTAATAGGTTTTATTTGATCAAAATTAAGTGAACTACAGCGTGTGCTATTTTAGCGCATACCAGTTAGACCACGATTATGACGGTTCGAATCATGACCTAGACACAGATGTCGGGCTCATGTGAACACAGTAATGAAGCTTCGGGTTCCATGAAACCACGTGAATCTTTTTGAGTGGCCTGGCAACTGCTGTTGGTTACTTCCTGGCTTCGTTTATACAGAGTGACTCACGGCCGCCAGATCTCAAGATCTAGTAGGTTTATGTGACGCCGTATAGTCTCGCACACGTTTACTGGGTGTTTCGAAGGAGCGTACTGCCTCCATCTTCAGAGTCTAATAATAAGTTGATCGAGCAAGTATCAAGAAGAGGTACAGCGTTTCCTGGTTGACTGTTTAGTTAGTTTAATGTTCTAAGATTATAGGTTCACTTGTATGTATGTATGTATTTTGATTTTTCAGTTGACCTAATCCGTCCAGCCGCACTAGTGCCTTGAGGTCGACTCAGCCTCTGACACAAATGAATACAAGGAATTTTCCTGGGGTTATAAAGGGTTGCCAGCGCGTAAGGCTGACAGCCTCACCGCCATCTCTCAACCGATTGTCTAGAAAATGTGGGAGCCTCGACGTCTCACAACCTTATGGCCCTTCACGGCTTGTTAACAGGGGTGTGTTTTTACCTGTTTATATTCAGGCGACGGAAAGCTGTCCCATGAATAGTGGGGATGATTGTGCGTAACGCTTCGACCTCCCTCTCTTTGCATACTGCAGTATTCCCTCCAACCCCCCCCCCC
>NW_019738959.1:117208-147188 GCF_002891405.2 Cryptotermes secundus | reverse complement strand
CGTTCTACAGGGTGAGTCGTATAGAACCGGCCCGATGAATTTGCTAATAATTCCGCAGGTGATGCATATAACCGCTCACAATTACGACATAATAATCCGTGGGCCGTGCTGAGTCGAATGGTGTGCGCATGATCCGGCAAGGTCAAGGACAATGCCGAAACGTGTCTGCAGTGCGCAGGCGAGAGTCATGGAGTTCACTGTTGAACAGCGAGTGTTTCTAATGCCTACTTGAAAACGGCAGACACTTTCAACATCTGCTCTGATCACGGCACACAATCCAAGATATGATATGTTTAAATTGCTGTAATATCTGTATGGTATATTTTATATTACACCTCGTTTCGTCGGGCCGGTTCTATATGAATCACCCTGTATTTATGTGAAGAGAACGGCCAGGCAGCTAAATGGGAGGTGGGACATGCTTCTGTAGCCTCTGTATAAGTTGATATTCACTTTAGTATTTGCTTAGGCCACTGTACACGATCTGTCACTTAAATATCCGTGAAATGACCTTACGGAGGAAACTGGCCTCTGTGCCTTACTCCGAATGCCTGATAGCGCTTTAATTATATGGTGACAGACGGAATGACGCATTCAATTCATGGAATTTGCGTGCGACCTCTGAGCGTGGGATTGGGGATTTGAAGGCGACAGGGCCGCACGAAGGAGAGAGAACCTGACGAGGCCTGGAAATTGACAGGTCTCGAGATGCAACTGAAAACTCGACACTCCATGTTCGTGTCCTCTCAGTTCGGTTTCATTTTGATTAGAAAAATTAATATTTGTCTGCAATTTTCATATCGAAGACATTTCGTGATATTAGTACCGTATCAGTGAAGGCACTGTAGTGGTCGCAAGGTGAACGGAGACTTGCCACGTGAATCTACAGGGCGATTCATTCGGAGGATCACCTGAATTAGTAGTTACAAGCCACACAGTAATTTATAGACGTAATCGTAACTCCATATTTTTCTTCACGTAGTTGTATTTGTGTTTAGTATGAACATGGCGACCAAGTTGGTAACATAGCGTCTTCGTATTTGGTAGGTCCTGGGTTCAAATTTCTGCCCGGATACTGCTTGTTCTCATTGAGATTTTCGTAATTTTTCTCAGTCCACCTAGGGAATTACTGGGACAGTAACACATTACGATCGCTTCCTACCAAATCCATTCTGATTCATTAAGCATTAATGATACATCTCAGAATAAACGACGGTTATTTGAACAGAACGGTCTGATTTTTATAATAAGGGAGAAGTGTGTTTTCTGTGAGCTAGGAAGTGGATATTTAAATATTATTTAGGTGAGTTTCATGCTTTTGCTGTGCTCAACATTCTTGTTGTGCGCATGAAATTTTTCACTTCCTAACGCTCTACCTTTTCCACTTCCCAACGCTTAACCTTCTCTCTAACCTAAGTTAACAAGAAGGACAAGCGGGCACTGCTTGTCTTCGCTTTAAGTGCAGTGCCTCTCGCTTCTCACGCCTTTCTCTCGTATTTCTCTCTCTTCCACATTCCAAATCTCAGTCCAGATTCGAACTGACAGCATCCCGAGTAGGAATCTGGAACAATGCATTTATTACCATTAAACTGATTTCCTTGGTACGTCCTCGCAAATGATTACCTACTCAGTATTCATAGTCACGGTTCGGTCTCATTCGACTGCAGACAAAGTTTCCACCTGAAAACCCGCCGTTAAACACGTTAAAATCGATGTCACAAATTGATCGACTGTGAATTTCCAGTAATTCCGTTTCACACATGCAAACCTCCAGTGGTGTTAATTTTCAGTTTGAAACGAAGAGAATAATTTTATGCCTCTAGCTTTGTTTGACGGTAAAACCCGACAAGTACGTGTATTTCTTTGCAAAGCCGGTGCAATGGAGGGTGGCTGATGCGGAGTGGGGGAGGGGGTTCACTTCAATCTTTCTGATGGAGTTTTCGGCACAAACGAATTGCAGATAAATAAACACAGCGCTGGTAACTGAACCAAAGTTGATAACTGGCGCATCCGTGAAACGAGATCTGAATCACTGTTTTTGTTACCGATAGATGGTGCGCAATTCGGTTATTTTGTGCCTCCGTTTATTTTTCGTAATTTCCAATAGAGCCAGGATCATATATCATAATTACGTGCAGTCCTGTTCATGTTTCCTCCATCAGATTTCTATTACTTTGTTTCGTGGTTAAATAAACACTTACTGGCAGAACGCCCGATAAAAATTCAACGCAAAAAATTGACAGTTTCCATCAGTAGCTGCAGTTTCCACATATAAACTCTCCATTGGTTCTCTTTTATGCATGATAGCGCTAGAGGGGCACACCGAGAGCAGGATTTAGGTCGATATGCCCACTGCGAACTTGGAAAGTCCCGTTAAATGACGCTGCATTCGAGGTTCCTAAATCGGGGACTATGAAGAGCATTAACTTTCGGTTGCAGCGTGTGTTTGTCTGCTGTTTTGTTTGGCTTAACAGGTCGAATTGCTGGTTTTCCGAAATTTGTCCATTTTCCACTATTCTGAAAATTAGATGACACTGTAAAATTTCAGGTTTTCACGATTTTAATTCTGCAGCCACCTGCTCACGCTGGTTCCTCGGTCGTGGATTTTTCTACCCTGAAGATGGAGGCGATACGTTCCTCCGAAACGTCAGTTCTCAAAACATCTACACGGCACCGCATCACAGAAGACGGCATTCTTCGTAGATAACACAGTGTTTCGGAAAATGGATCTGTGTCCGTCCTCATGTGAAGGGGGAGACACCTACTCTGTTGGGTCCCTTAGAAAGAGCTAACCTCAATCACAGGGCCAGGTCCTCAGGTGAGAGGGAGACACCTACTCTGTTTGGTCCCTTAGAAAGAGCTAACGTCAATCACAGGGCCAGGTCCTCATGCGAAGGGGGAGACCCTGTTGGGTCCCTTAGAAAGAGCTAACCTCAATCACAGGGCCAGGTCCTCATGTGAGAGGGATACACCTACTCTGTTGGGTCCCTTAGAAAGAACTAACCTCAATCACAGGGCCAGGCCCTCACATTAGAAGGAGACGCCTACTCTGTTGGGTCCCTTAGAAAGAGCTAACCTCAATCACAGAGCCAGGCCCTCACGTTAGAAGGAGACACCTACTCTGTTGGGTCCCTTAGGAAGAGCTAACCTCAATCACAGGACCAGTTCCTCAGGTGAGAGGGAGACACATACTCTGTTGGGTCCTTTAGAAAAAGCTAACCTCAATCACAGGACCAGGTCCTCATGTGAGCGGGAGACACCCACTCTGTTGGGTCTCTTAGAAAGAGCTAACCTCAATCACAGGGCCAGGTCCTCATGTGAGACGGAGAATGATGAATTGGAAAGGATTCAGAAGGAAGTGACAGTGGGCTAATCGATATACACCTACTCTGTTGTGTCCCTTAGAAAAAGCTAACCTCAATCACAGGGCCAGGTCCTCATGTGAGACGGAGAATGATGAATTGGAAAGGATTCAGAAGGAAGTGACAGTGGGCTAATCGATATACTATCTCGGAATTTACCTCTAGGGATTGAGGACAACCACGAAAGCCCTCAGTCATGATAGCCGGCGTTCCTCCCGAGAGTCGAACCAATAACCAAACAGATACTGTAACAGTCCGTGGAGGCCCATACGGTTATGAGACGTAGAGGCTCCCACATTTTCTAGACAATCAGCTCACAGATGGCGGTGACATCAGCCTTACGCGCCGGTCAACACTTTACCCCCCAGGAATATTCCTGGTATTTAATTCTGTTAGAGTTTGAGTCGACCCCAGGGCCACAGTGCGGCTGGAAGGATAAAGTTAATTGAAAAATACGGTGACCTAATCGGGAAAGGAACCCGCGACCTTCCGGCTTGTAGCCTCAACCAACTACCTTACCGTGTGGAATGAAATCACGAGTCACATCTGTCAAAGTAACCGGTTATCTGGCCGAGTTTCGAACCGAGTACCTCCCGGATACAAATATAAATCTCTACGACTGCAAGAGCCGGTTCGTTTGACTTCCTTTTTTAACCGGTGGAACACGCCCCTCTGGGACCCGGTGAGAGCTGAATGGAAAGGCGAGTTAACGGCACACGGGTAGGCAGTTTTGAGATCCTGAAATAGAATTTGAAGTAATATTAATTTAAGTGTTTGCATATCCCTTACCAGCATCCGTTCCCGGATGGAAGAAAGCAGGCGGAGCCACCGTTCTGTGTGGTGTATGTGTGTCTCAACTTCTGAAGCATTTATTCAGTTTTAACGAAGTTCCGTATGAACGTTAGTGCCACTGCAGCTCATCACAGCCTTATGCTTCATATTAGACTTCAAGATACTAAAACTCTGCATTCTGCCCACACAGTGTATTTATGTGTTCCGTATGGTTCTCACAGTAAACACTGATTATTTCCCTAAACAACATTCACCGGTTGGGCGTTGTTATGGAGACGGAGTGTGTTCCCTGTGAGGTACGGACTTCAAGATACTAAAACTCTGCATTCTGCCCACAAAGTGTATTTATGTGTTCCGTATGGTTCTCATACTAAACAGCGATTATTTCCCTAAACAGCATTAACCGGTTGGGCGTTGTTATGGAGACGGAGTGTGTTCCCTGTGAGGTACGAACTTGATTCCTAAATACGTATTATGAGATAATGTACGGCGAAGACGCCCTGTTTACATGAAACCTTGACAAACTATGGAGCGTCGATGAATTATGCGTGACAGTGTTCTTAGCTGTAGCTGCAATTTATTTTAATTACGTTGTATTATGAAGGTGGTTAATGGCTTTACGGATTGTTGTGTAGCTGAAATCATTTCCCTCGCCTCTAAACAATGGCTGACGACTGGGAGAAGAAAGACTTTAATACGGCTTGACGTTCTGCCTCGCGCCATTAGTGAAGTTCGTCGCGTCGCATTTACACCAATTACAAAGCATATTAGTGCCACTAGGAATTGTGCACTTGCAGTGGCGGCTCGTTAAAATGTCAAGCGTGTGGACTACTTGAAATATTCAGTTAATGACCTGCACCGCAGTCCACGTGTAGCTTCTTACGGAAGAGATGTTACGTGCACAGAGAGAGCCTACTTGGAAGACCTAGGCATAGACGCGCGAATATAGTTCTGAAATAGATCATAAAGAAATATGATCGGAAGTTGTGCAGGGGCCAGTGGCGGCTTCTCAACACGAGAATAAACCTTCATTTTCCGTCCCAGACGGGGAGCTCACTGAGTGTTGGTTTCTCAAGGAGGATCTGGTGGTGTTATGAAGAGATCGCAGGTGTTTTCTCTTTCACGGGAGAGTGAAAGAGAACAAGACGGAAATGACTGCTCTGCAGGAGAAGGAGATGAGTATAGGACCAGGCCATACATTCTAATTTTTCTGCTGTTCAAGATAAATATTTTTTATTTAGTTCAGCAACTAACGTTGTCACCTCTGTTTCTCAGAATATATCAGTGGCAGTCGCGACCTCTCGCCCTGGGGAGGAACATAAATCTTATGTTCACGGAAAGAAAATTATAAAGAAATGTCTGAACCCAAGAGGGATGAAGTGGGGAGGGGGGTAAATAAAATTTTATGTATAATTCTAAGAAAACAGTACATTTTGGAGACCCCCTCTGTATTAGAGTAATACACATCAAGGACTGAACACAATAATGTAATAATATTAATGTCGAAATTTTCGACTCTTACAAAAAATGCTACGATATCCGACAGCATGTGACATCTGTTGATATTTTGTCTGAACGACTTAGTTAAGAAATCTCTGCTCGGAAATTTTCTCCCAAGTTATTTAAGCTCTTATGGAGTTCTGCTGTATAACCGGTTGACCCCTGTGTTTTGCAGTGTTTTGCAGTGTTTTGTCTTTGCACTGCAGGAAATGCAATAAATGTCCTTCGTCATGGTCATAGTCATCATGTAACATCCTCTCTGACGAGAAGATGGGGTGTCTCTTATGAATATGCTTTTCCTTTCCTCAAGTGTCTCGCTTATAACCTCTCGGCACGGACCAACAGAAAACACAGCTCTCTTGTTGCGTGCGTTACCAAGCAACAGCCGCTGTTCCGTTGTTTGTTTCGCGGCCATTGCCTGCCCAGAGACGACTGTTGTTTCATAGCCATTACCTAGCAACGGCTCTTTCTGTGAATCTGTCTCGTAAGTTCTTGCATTGCGCAAATATGCCCAAAAATGGGAAGTTTCCACTAAAAGATATCAGAAATGCTTTCCATATATGCTAAGAACCCTTAGATTCTGTTGAAATTCGATATCACAGACCTAAAGTAAAAGTTGTTAAGATGTTCCCGCTATCGGCCATATTAATAGGAAATAGAGCCTGGTTTACATAAGCCACCAGAAACATTTCTCCGTAATTCATTGAAATGCGATAAATTCCCAATTACAGCCATACCGACCCTTCCAGAAGAAAATTAGCTTTACATAAGGAACCAAGTATTCCGTACCTAGTCTCACGGGGGCCACACGGTAGCATAGTTTGGTTGAGGCACATTGCTACATGCCAGAAGGTCGCGGATTCAATTCCCGTTGAGGCCATGGATCTTTCAATTTACTTAATCCTTCCAGCCGCACTATGGCCCTGGGGTCGACTCAGCATCTAACAGAAATGAGTACCAGCAATCTTCCTGGGGGTAAAGGCGATAGGCGCGTATGGCTGACAACCTCACCGCCATCTGTGAGCGGATTGCCTATGGAAGCCTCGACGTCTCACAACCCTATGGGCCTCCACGGCCTGTTACAGTCTCACAGATGTTATTGGAGACTTCCACTGTCATGTTGTTGCCGCCCTTGAGTAAGCTCAGTTAACTGGGAAAGGCGCTGTGCAGCACGCCCTTTCGATCCGTTCAGACGTGCGTCACGTGAACCGCGAGAGACCCGCGAGACGTGGAATCTCTCTCAGTTTCCGTGCTCTGGGCGTGGAGCAAGTTACACTAGTAGCTTAGCGCTCTGCGTACAGGAGAAAGCCACAGGGTAACTCGGCGACAGCGTTTCCTCGACTCTAATGCTACGCATCCTTACACTTTCCGACGTCTCTTCCCCCTCACCCTTTGCAATGCCCGGGGTACATACCCCGGCGAGTCAATAACCGCACGAGAACTGCTTCACTGCAAGAAACAGATCTTCGTGAAGGCTCATGGGAAATGGAGACAGAACTTGGCGGAAATCTGTGTTTAGAGCAGACTGAGTCACGCAATGTATTCCCTTTTCGTATGATTTTCACACAGATGTCGGTCGGGTGGGTTAGTTTCCGCTTGTCCTCGTCAGCACAGTCATTCTTGGTTCCGAGTTCCGTCGGTCTCGTGACTACGACTCCGGGAACCTCGCAACTCGCCTTCTGAATAAACAATGAACTTTTCTTAAGCAGCATTAACCGGTAGGTCCTTGTAATAGAGAAGCAGTGTGTTTTCTGTGATGAATAGTTTAACTTTTTGATAGTAGTTATATTTTGTTCGCTGGATAGCTCGCTAGAGGTCAGTGTGCAATCGGAAGGTCCCGCGACCGGCCATCTCGATACAGGATTTCTTGGTTTTCCTCCGTCTTCAGACAAATGTCGAAGTGGTTCCCAGGATCCTAAGTTGCTACTGCGCGCTTCTCATGCAGCCCTCCTGTCTTAAGTTAAAAAAAATAGAAGCCTATGCATTGAAGGTTCCAAAACTTAATTTCCAAATTATATAGTTTCAAAAATCCCGCCGGCCCTGTCTCTGTTTACTGTGAGAACCATACGGAACACATAAATACACTGTGTGGGCAGAATGCAGAGTTTTAGTATCTTGAAGTCCGTACCTCACAGGAAACACACCCCGTCTCCATAGCAACGCCCAACCGGTTAATGCTGTTTAGGGAAATAATCGCTGTTTACTGTGAGAACCATACGGAACACATATACACTCTGCTGGCGAAATGTAGATTTTTTATGTTAAAACAAAAGTTACATATTTTTACCACTTTCCGTTAAATGGTTAAAACACTGAGCTGCCGAATTGAATTGACGTGAATGGATGCACATATCAGCTGGACGGACGGACAGACTAACGTTTAGAGCACGTCATTTTGAAAAACAACATTATTTTGACAAGAAGCTTTTGTGGAGGACAGTGCATTCAATGGGGAAATTATAGGCACCTTTTATTCAACCTCTCACCCCACGCACCCCATTTAAACTTCAACACAGCGCCCCCTGTCCTCTTTGTCCTTCGTTATTAATAAAATTACGTCACGATTGTGTAAATCTATTCATTATGAATGTTGCAGCAAAGGTTGCTCCTGAAAATGAATTAAATTACCGGCCTGTGTTTGTAAAATGTAAAGTTATTGCTGTGCTTAACTAATTAAACACTACGCCATGAAGGCGTATGGGGGAGTGGATGTATAGATCCACAATTTCTTGACCTCTATACTAGTTGGAGGCGAGAGGTTCAGCTTTACCTCCGTGAAAAGATCTTCCGGTTCTCGTTGGCTTGGCGGCTGGGCCCCAGAACTGGTGGGGACGACATGAAGAGGAGCGATCCCGGCGTTTGCTTGGTGGCACTGAGAAACCACGAAGAAATTTGATAATCGTATTCGTGGTTGTAGCTGTATCGCCTTGAAATTGAATTGCAGAGTTGCTCAGTTCGGATCCCGACTAGTACACCAGCTATCCTGACTGATTTTTTCTTTCTCTTAGTTGTCCTCAGTCCTTCCAAGCAAATTCTGGCACGGTATCGTGTTACACCAAGTATGTTTCCTTTTAAATCCCTTCCAATTCATAATTCATCAATCATTCGACTCTGTACAGTCATACCAAAAGCGTCGTTAAATAACAAAGTCGCTGTCCCGTGCGAGATTCGTTCCAAGCACTTCCAAATACAAATCTAGTCAGTCACCGCTGGTATAACCCGCCCAGCCAGGGTCAGAGGCAGTTGGTGTAGTGGGACTCGCCTGCCGCTCAATACGAGAGTTCCGTGTTATTGTTCCGGCCCTCCACTGCCTTCTGAATGGTAGTGCTCGTGATAAGCCCGTAACGGAACCTGATTCCATCGGCGAGTATAATTGGAAACTTGAAGCTTGTTCATTAGCGTGTGGTTATTTTGAAATAACAGCAGATGGACTCATTACTCCTGCGGCAGTTATCGATAGTGTAATTGGTTTTCGTAATCGCCCACAGATGGACACACAGGAGCGTAATCTCACACTGTCCAGGTCATGTACCTTCGCAAATGCCCATTGTCCTGTTCCCGTCACGGACTGCTCACTCTCTCACAGTGAATATTTAGCACAACCTGTCACTAATCGTATCTCTCCCTGGCTTACACAGTTTTCTTTAAACGCCGTTGCTTTGCTCTTGACGTCTCTACTCGGAGACATAATACTTCCTGTTTACACACTTTCCGGTTCAGGCAGGTTTTGTGATTGAAAGCGTGGTCATCTGAGATGTGACACCTTGAAATCTGGTAGATACGATAATTAGAAACGTTTCTTCCGTTCAAGGGGCCACGCGGAAGCGCAGTTTGTTGAGGCACTATGCTACGAGCCGGAAGGACGCGGGTTCGATTCCCTTTGAGGTCATTGGATTTTTCAATTGACCTAATCCTTCCAGCCGCACTATGGCCCTGGGGTCGACTCAGCTCTAACAGAAAGGAGTACCAGGAATCTTACCGGGGGTAAAGGGCGGCCGGTGCGTAAGGCTGACAGCCTCACCGCCGTCTGTGAGCCAATTGTCTAGAAAATGTGGGAGCTTCGACGTCTCACAATCTTATGGGTCTTCATGTCCTGCTACAGGGACAGCTTTACCTTTTTTCTCCTTTCTTCCACTTCTTGTACTCTGAAGATGAAGTCACCAAATCACTTCGAAACAATGGTAAGAAATTTACAGGATGCACGGCGCCACATCCTAGAAATCTTGATATTCATTACAGCGAAAACTTCTAAAAGCCAGGATAGCTCAGTCGGTATAGCGACCGGTTACGGGTTGGATGGCCGAGGAAGCGGAGTTCGAGTCCCGGTAGGGGCAAGATCTTTCTCCTCTCCATAATGCCCAGACCATCTTTGGCGCCCACCCAGCCTCCTATCCAATGGGAAGCAAGTAATAAGTGTGAAACGAGGCAATTTCCTCTTCTTTGTAGAGGAACACCACATATCCTATCTCGCAGTTTTCTTCAGTTCCTCCAAGCAAATTTCGTGATATTACATCGACTGGGCCACGACATGTTTTCCTCTGAAATTAATCGTTCGCATATTTTCATACAATTCTTTTGTTATCGGGCCCCTGACGGCGCCGCAAAATGGCCCACAAAAATATTTAAACCACGGTCTGAAATATTTCATTTTAGAGAGGTAACAACAGCAAGACATATTGTGACATATTTGTCTAGGAAGGGGGGGGGCGCTTCATTTCCACCAAAGCGAATCTGCTTATAGGGAACACCGTTATGTGCTTTCCGGTGGAAACTTTGAGAATAAACTTTTTGATGTCAAAGCTTACTGCATAGTTTGAAATGCAGATGTATTGCCAGAGTGACTCCAATTCCACCTGTATACAGCGGAAATAGAAGTTTTCTATTCGCGAACTCCGAACGTAGAGGAGATTTATTTTCGTGTACTGAGAGACACGATTATAATAACATCCTAGGGAGAATAAATTTCCTCTTTCCATTAAGTTTCCTTCTTCGGTGTTTCAGTTTTCCCCACATTTTATTCTATTTTAATCTAAAAGGTCTTTTGAACAAATTATTTCATCCATACAAAATTTCCCTCTGTACAGTTTGTAGCACTGTGGCTGCAGACGTGACGTCATGTTTCTTATTCCAGTCTGTAGTCTTGTAGTACAAAGACAAAGAAAAAACTAAACTCGAACTTTCTGTAGTCAGAGTTAGGTGCACACTTCACTAGTTCACAAACAGTGTTTCTGCTTCAAGGGAATTCAACCCTCATCCCAACAGATGTTAACAAATGAATAGAGCATTTCATTCATTTGCCACCAGAGGAGCTGTGTATCCATTTAGTTTGGTCACAGAAGTAAAAGTGCAAATACTAGCGCTCTCAGTTGATAAAATAACATAACAAAAAAAATAAACTCCGTGATTTTAGTCCGCAAGCAAACTATACCGACAGAGCGACCGCCGCTTGTCGGCGAAGTTAGTGCCAACTTTTTAGCTGATAGAGAGTGTCACTTGGTCAGCGCAGCATATCCCCACCGCCGTTAACTTCTGTTTTCTAGACCGGAGCCGCTATTTCCTTGATATAGCTCCTCAATTATCCTCACGAGGCTGAGTGGACCCCGTTCCAGACCCACTACTTCTCAGGAAAAATCTTATAGAGACAGGAATCGAATCCGGACCTCTGGATCTGTAGCCAGGAACTCTGACCACTACACCACAGAGGCGGTCAAATAACGTACCATAGTTTAAAAACCAGTTTGAAAGGAAATTAGATACACAGTTATTTTCAAATTCGAGATATAACCCTTTTGTACCTTAATTAAAGCTTTTATTTCTTTTTTTTTTTTACTCAAAGTTGGTCTGCGTGTGGAAAATTATGTCAGACGTCACAAATGGAAGTCACGGATCTGTATGAAACTTCTCTAGGCCATATAAATGACATCATTTGCCTAATAACTGAACTGCTTAGACTTTCATCCGGTGACATCTTGCAGCCGATAATATTGTCACGTGTAGGGGGTACGCGTGACGAAATGACCGGTTCTAGTTCGGATGAGTGGATTTATTAGCACATGGTTACACACTCAAATTACAGCGCTATCGCTGATATACATACATTCCAGTTCACCGTTGCGCACGCGCTAGAATTCTCAGTCTCTACTAGTCGTCTCCTAGCAACGCATCTCAGAACAGAAACTAATACTCAAATCATTCCAAGTATTACACATGAAATCTTCCAGTCACACCTCAAGTCTTCACACGACGAACTTCCCGTGGCTGTCGTTTAAACACTCTCAAATACTGCCATCTGTTCTGTTGTAACAGCCTATATTATTGGAATGTGTTTACCGAGCGATTGCATAGCAACGGTCACGTCACGGACTCCATAGAAAGCCAGATACGTGATAGCTACCACAGTTGCGGTGTGACGTCACAGCCTAACGTGGAAGGGGCGTTCACTGAGAGTTGCATAGCAACGGGATGGGTGGGGTTATGTGACGTCACTCACGGTAACGCAGAGGTCACGTGACCCCTGCTCATTGTTGCGCAATCCAACCGTTCTCAGAGCTGTCGCCCAGCAACGCGACAACAAAATGAGTGGATTTTAGTCACGCGTCCATGTACGCCAAACGCTTAAATATTTCCGAAGAAAATAATAACAGACTATTTCCTGAATTTGTTCTTCTCTCTCTTAGGCTGCATCGTGAAACTAATTTCTAATTGTTTTTAGTAATATCATATGTGACATTGGAATTGACGGATAGAGTAAGCGCACAAAATCTGAACGGGTGAAGACAGACACTAAGAGAAAGAGACAGAAACTGGAAGAAAGGGATGAAACAGTCTGCGCCTGCGCACAGCATAATAATTTGTACCATTAATAGTTTACAAGCGATGACTTAGTGACGCAGGCCATCAGCTCAGATTTTGTGCGCAGATTCTGAGGTAAGCTTGAGGCACAGTGAAACCCTTACGTGTGGTTATATTGTTGCAGGTGGTGATGGAGGCAGTGGTGTTGGCCGTGCTAGTCTTGATGGCGCTGTTGCCCCAGGTTGAGCGTGCCTGGGGTCAGAGGGCGCCTTGTTACGAGTGTGAGGTTTACAAAGACACTCACCCGCAGTCGCGGCCCTACGAGGAGGTGAGTGAACAGCTGTGTGTCTGACGTTCGTTATGGCGCCGTGTTTGCAAGCTGCAAGCTTTTCAGGATAACTCCCAAACATTTGTACGGCATCACATCGTGGAAAACTTTGAAGATGGAGGCAGCAGGTTTCTCCGAAACGTTGGTAATATTTACTGTATACATGGCATCACATCCCAGAGACCCTGAAAATAGAGGCAGCAGATTTATCCGAAACGTTGGCAAATAACTACGTGTGCACACTAGATCACATACTAGAAGCCGTGAAGATAGAGGCAACAGGTTGATTCGAAACGCCGGTAGCTCCATCACAGCCTCACTTCCCAGAATATCGGTGTGCCCGGATGCGAGTCCCTCAATGCTGGGGTGACGGGGTGACATGAGGCCGCTAACAACGGGGGCGCTCAACTTGAAGATGCGAATTAGTTCGGAATTAATTGCCCTGCGGTTTGGGGTGTCAGTACTGAAACTGAGCCCCCCCCCCCTACTACTCAGCTGTTTCACCATTAAAAGAGCCCTCCTTTCTGCCAGGGCTTCATTTAAACGGAGTACGAGATTGCTTCAGGTGCTGTGGCCCTTGGAAACACCGCGCAGCGTATTCACGTGTTTCTTACGAGGGTCAGAGTAAATAGCAGTTATTTTCGTAAGCAGAATTTTTACGTTTATTCTTGGCGTGTTTGTTTATCTTACCCCTATTCTTATGTCCCTTGTGGTGTAGTGAAGCCAGTTCATAGGCTCAACATTTAACCAACTTAACGAAGTAACAAATATGTTGGAAGAACGGGAATGCTGTGTTCCCAAATGTTTCTCCCCAAATTGGCGTTATCGAATCTCGGACCATTTAGTCTCGAATGAATGTTCTGTGTGGCAGCAGCAGGACTCTCGGGGAACAGCTGTTCATGAAAACGCCGGGAAGGGAGGATTCGATGTTTTTGTTTCACGGTTCCTGAAACTGTTTTCCCTCTGCACATTTTTCTAACACCGCTGAGAGGGGCACGCATTCGCAGATCGTAACATGTGGAGTCTCCACTTCAGAGGATTAGCTCGGGGGCAGGAAACTGTGGCGCGTAAACATTACAAGAGAACGCCACCAATTGCGTTGAGTGTTCCTGGGCGGGCGAAGCGGATTTGTCCACTTGTTCATGAAACGGAAAGAGAGATGTATGGGTCATTGAAGAGCCCGAACTCTCAGTTACGTGGGTCAGAGCAGAAAGAAGAAAAGAGATTATGAGCAAAAGGAAGGAAAGAAAGGTGAAGAGTAAAAGAGGAAGTGAAGTGGAAAAGGGAGAAGAAGGAGGAAGAAACGGGAAGGAGTAGATGTAGGAGGAAGAGCAAGTGGGAAAAAATGGAAAGGAGAATAAGAAGGAAATGAGGATAATGAAGGACGAAGAGAAGGTGGAATAGAAAGTAGAAGAGGAGCGATGGAAGGAAGAAGAGATGGTCGAATAGAAAGTAGAAGAAGAGCGATGGAAGGAAGAAGAGAAGGCCTAAACTGAGAAAAAGAAGAAAGAAAATAGGAGAAGAGAATGGAAGATAATGAAACTGGAGACAAGAGAGGAAACAAAAATCTCTCTTCCATCGTGTTGTCTCCGTCTGCTGACGTAATATGAGAGAGGGGAAACGGGAGATGCCCCTCCGGCTGTCTGAAGGTTCAGCTGACTGCAGGCCGGCGTGTCCTTACATTTCCATGTTCTCGTCGCGGTAAATGTAATGAACAGTGTTCTGGATTGTGACGCCGTGTAGCTTGGTTTACCGACCTTTCGGATGAATCTGCTGCCTCTGTCTTCAGGATATAAAACTCTTGAGAATATCAGAAATTCTTAGAATCCTCTTTGGAAACGCCATTTTACCAACGTTTCTGCGCTACATATGGAGGCATCAAGTTGATAACTACCAAACTTGACGGTGTCTCATCCCATAGGACAGTAATATTCACTGTTGGATATTTTTAGTTCGCTGAAATGCCGCTTGTCTGTACTGGCTCTGTACGCGAACGGAATGCAACCGACACAATGCAGATGGCCCCAAAGTACGTGTATGAGTCATTAATCTTTTCGTATTTGTTAATTCCTTAAATTCCATTTCTTTTGTGCCAGTTTTGTGTGCAGACGATGTTCATTTTAATTTCAATGGAATGCTCCCCGGGTTCATTTCGGACCCCTTTCTACTGGAACTTCCGCGTTCGTTCATTTTTAATATTTATTTTTTGTGCGTCTCTGTGAATGCTAATCCCATATGTGAACCCGTTCTACTCATTCATATAAGAATAGTGCTGAAAAATACTATCTACTCTAATGTGACGTCGTGTAGTCTGGTGGAATTTTTCCCTCGTTTCAAAGTAACGTAATGTATCCATCTTCGTGGTCGAAGAATGATAAACAGCAAGCATAGCGTTACATTCTATTTGTTATTATCTGTACTTCCTCTTTAGCCCTGAAGATGGAGGCAATATTTTACTCCGAAACATCGATAAACTGTCAGACTACACGGCGTCACATCCCAGAAGTTAATACTATTTATAACCGCCGCTTCGAGAGCCTCAAATCAAAGAAGAAAAATGTTTTCCCTGTTTAATTAACAACTGGGGATAGGCGAACATTTGATCGTGTGCAGGTGACATATTGTCTCGTCGGCTGTGAGAATGAGATTGCGTCATCGTCATTTAGTGACGCAGTCCGTTATATCATTGTTAGACTATTACTGAATTCTGTTTCCAACAGGTATTCGTATGCCGCTGGGAAATTCATACGTACTTACGTAGGAAGTTTTCTTCCGTAAGGTTGCCTACACGAGGTGTGACGTAGAGTGGATGGACTCTACACGTAATTCCCGTTGAGCCTCCCATTAGAAAGATGACAGCATACCTTGAGGGCATGTCCACCGGAGGAGAATCGATACGGCAGCCAGAAGTGTTTGTTTGCTCTGTCGATCGGGGACGCTCTTGTGTGTGACAATGAGACGCTCCTTTTTATGTCTGGGAATCACGGGCGCCGGGTAACCGCATCAGCAGATCGTCGTTGTGGTAGATATGTTCTCTTTGAATCTCGGTAGAGACGCCGGCTGAACTTTGCGAGATTTATCCTTATTTTCCTCAGTTTCTCCGGGTAAATACTGGGATAGTATCTGGATTAGACTAAGGCCCTTCCTTACGAATCATTTTCAATTCATCTATCATTCGACGCTACAAAAATCTCCTTCTGCAGGATGGAAACCGGAACTCAGGACAGACAGTTCTTTCGAAATGTTCCTATGCGTTTATTATTAATCGAGCGAATGGATTAGCCCCTGAAATTGCTTCCTAGGACTCACACATATGTCACGAACTGTTGTAGAGTAACCGGTTGCTTGCATACAGAGCAGCTAGTTGCGCAAATATAGAGAGAAGAGTTGCGCAGATTTAGAGCAAAGAATTGCGCAAATATAAAGCGTTTCCGCAAATACAATGCAATCATTTACACAGATATACACCAAACAGTTGCGCAAATTTGGAGCAGATGAATCAGTTGCGCAGTTTTAGACATTTTAGAATCGTACAAGTTGTCGTAAGATATAAAGTTTCTCATTTTTATACCGGAGTTACGTGGTTCGAATCTCGACATGAGTACTATCCTGTGATTTTTCATCTTTTTTTTTTGCCCCTTCCAGCAAACGCCGAGATACTGCTTCAAATTAGGTCGCGACCCCTTTCGTTACTCATTAATCAACCTACAACAGGCTCAGCTACTGGCAGCGTCGTCACATGTCCTCTAGATAGATACATGCAGACCTACTGACCTCTGATGGCACCTTCCGGCATGACAACCTCCACTGACTGTCACATTTAAAGAGAAATGTTGGATTTGAGTATTGTCATCCCGAATGTGACGTAGCGCAGTCTGATAAATGTCTACTTGCGCTTCGGACGAACATACTTCCTCCATCTTCAAGGTAGAAACGTAAGCCACGGGAACAAACAAGCAGCTAGCAAGCAGCACTAGTTTGTTTGTTGCTTGTGTGATTTGAGACGCCCGTCGGTTTCCGTCGGACTGCGTAACCTAACATTCCCAGAAGACAAGAATCTTGATGAGAAATGTTAAAACTCATTACGTTTGATTTTCTCTCCGTGGCCACAAAACCGAGAAACAGGAAGGAGTAATTTATTTTCCATTTTGTCAGTGCGTCAGGATTACCCTGAGATGTACACAAGAAGCAGAATTGAGACGGTGGGGGGGGGGGGTTCAGCTAGAAGGTATCATTACCAAATAAATCATTTCCCCCCTCGTTCCAGAGGCTATTTCAGGCCCTTAGGGGTTGCTGGGGTGGTTGGATCTCATCCCTGTAAATGTCAAACAGCTGGTGCATGTAGCTGATAGATTGGTTTCAAGTGGAGGGGGTGAATCAGTGGCGGCACGTCAATTTTCAATTAAAAGATACATTTCTATGCACGTGACCACACGTTATTGATTATCCGGTTGATTCATGGTACATCAAACTTCAGGGTTGAGTGGGTGATATTTCTGCCTTGTATTAGGGAGGTACAGGGTTAGAGTGTAGTTCCCGTGACAGGTTATCCTCACTGAGGAATTCGTTATGTGTTCTCGGCCCCCTCAAGGCGAATGTAGCGATAGTACCTTGAAATTGGTCTCGACCGCTTCCTCCCACATTCTTTCCTGTTCATTTTTCACTAGTCAGTCTGTTGTTGTGCCATTTATATTGGTACTCTTAACGTTCTGCATATCTGCCAAGCCCCACCCCACTAGCAATAAAAAAAATTATGTATTGATGACGTAACGGGCTACTTATATCAGTCAGTAGTTCAGTTGCTCTCATATTGATTAGTGCTGTGTGACATGCACCGAGGAAGTGTGTTACCCTGGTTAACACAAGGAGGAGGAGTAAGGGAGAAGGGGAGGAGAAAGCGGAGTAGTAGAAGGAGGAGGAGAAAGAGGGGTAGTAGAAGGAGGAGGAAGGTAGGAAGAAGGGAGAGGAGGAGTAGGGGAGGAGGAGGATGATAAGAAGGGGAGGAGAAAGAGGAGTAATAGAAGGAGGAGGAGAAAGCGGAGGCAGGTGGGAAGAATGGAGAGGAGGAGTATAAGGAGTAGAATAAGTGCGAGGAGGGGGAGGAGAAAGGGGATTGGGAGAATGAGCAGGAGGAGACGTAGGAGAAGTGACAGGGAGAGGAGAAGGATGAGAAGGGGAGAAGGAGAAAGAGGAGTAGTAGAAGGAAGAATAAGAACAACAAAACAAGATTGAGACATTCGTATGAGTACAGACATGTTGACGCGAAGATTACAGTCTTTCGGGAAGTGGCGTCATGAAGTGTGGGCAGTCTTTACCAACTTTTGCAGAAATCTGCTCTCTTTATCTCTAGGAGCCTGAGACGTCGGTAAATACAGGGTGTTTCACGACTTTAGGGCATAACTGCAGGATGTGATTTTCTAGGTCTCTGTGATTAAAAAAGTTCATATAAACATGTGTCCGCTTTTGGACGGTTACGGAGTTATGACCGTTTGTTCATTCCCGTACACGCCCTCGTATGAACCGCGTCTGTCAGCTGGCGGGTCGCTATTTTTAGCCAGCTACAGACAGAGCGTTCTCGTTATCTCGACACTTGAGTGGTACCTAAGGCGTGGTGGGTTGGTATGTCCGGCCACAGCTAGTGTGGCGGCTACTGGTGTTCAGAACAGTTCCCATCTCGGTGCGTCTGTTACGTTCACGATGCCATTTACATTTTCATTTGAGGAGTATGCAGATATGATTTATGCGTACGGGTTTTGTGACGGTAACTCAGTTCTTGCCGTAGCTGAATATCAGCAACGGTTTCCGAATCGCAGAATACCGACCCGGAGAGTGTGTACTGGAGTTTACCAGGCATTGCGAGATACCGGTAGACTTCCCGGCGTTCGTATTGCAGCCGAGTGTGGCGTTAATGAAGGCGTCAGTGAAGAAGGCATTGTTCATATGGTACACCGCGAGATGCTTTGCTCGGTCGCATTCTGGACGCCGCTGACCACATAAGAAACAGCCAGCTGAAGCTGCTACGTGCTACCCGCGCGGTTCACAACCGAGGGGCAGCCTGTGTTGCGGCCGGCGGTGGCATTTTCGAAAATCAGCTTTACGCACCAATAAATTCAAATTAAAGGTAATTTCACGAAGTTAACTGTACATTCATACTTTAAATGTATCATGTATTATGCTGGTTTATTATTTTGTTCCGTTTATTGTCAGTAATCGTTACCTTCTATTCTGAGTTTAAAACGGTCATAACTCCGTGACCGTCCAAAATCGGACACATGTTTATATGAACTCTTTTGATCACAAAGACCTGGAAAATCACCTCCTGCAGTTATACCCTAAAGTCGTGAAACACCCTGTATATGATCTGTATAGTACACGTCGTCACATTCTGGAAGACAGTAAGGCTCACAGATAAGACTATTAAGTATCATACATATAACGTATTTTGTCGTTGAATGGTTGGCACTGCTGCTTCGATCCCAGAGCCATAAAGTTGGTTATTCTGTTCGATTTATATACTGAAGGTTATTGTCTGTAGTTTAATGGTTCCTTATCCAGCTTCATGCTCAGTTTATTGTCCCATATTTGCAGCATTTCTTTGTACCAGATGTGGGCAGCGTGTGGCTCGCGAAGCCCATGTGGCTCTTTTGAACTGTTGGTGTGATTCCCCGCTTCTTCCCGTAACTGTATTAAACAGAGGAAAATTTCCCGCTGCGTGGCAGACCAGTTGGCGGCTCCCCCCCGGGCTACGCAGTTCCAGTGTTCAGCACGTTTCCCCGTCCTTGGTCTGGACATTGGTTGCTGACAATTGTGTACCTCTAAACTTATTCAGAAGGGAAACATGATTGTGCCTTAAAGAACGCCTCGTTATGTTGCAGACATTTTTATTTCTTGGTATGCAGTTGTGTGTGTTCAGGTTTGACGATGTTCTTTACCCGGGATTAAAGCTGCCGGGACGTGAAGCTGACGACTTACCTCCTTCTATTGCATAGTTTATTCATATATGGAAATTACCTCCGCTCCCCCATACGACTTCATGCCATGGTGCATAATTAAGCACAAGGAAAACTTCACCTTTTAAAATTTTTCTTAATGACGCTGTCACTAGCTACGTCATCTAATAATGAAGTGAAGGGATGCGGAAGGAAGCGGGCGTTGCTTAGATGGAGTCATTATCCTGGAGTGTCCCTGGAAGGATTGGGGAAATCCGCGGAATCCCTCATTCAGGACGGACTGCGTCCCTGCCGAGACTCAAACCTGGCACCTCCCGAATACAAGGAAGAAGCATTACCGCTTGAGCTAACCTGCTCTGTCACGTGACATGACTTGGGGGTTCCAGGTTCGCTGCCAATTGCAATTCTGACGTCCTCACGAAGAACAGAATCCTGCCATTGCTTGGTTTAATTTTCAAAGTGGAAGGGTAAAGGAAGTTGGGAATTGAGAGGAAGGGTTCGTTCTGGTCGGAGATAAGGGTCATTTTAATGTTTCACTTCTCGGGAGTAATTTCCGTTGGTTTTTATCTGGTCCCTTTTATTTTGTTCTTTGCATCTTCACCTTCCGACATTTTGTTTCGCGACTGTGTTGCGCGCTTTTTGTTCTCATTTGTTTCTTTTTCCCCCTCCCCGCCGCGCGTATGAGATGCACTCTGAAGTCTTCCGGCTGAAACGCGAAACAATTTTACAAAAACATGGAGAACTCGTTTTGAAATGAACAGATGGAGCGCCATTTGTGTTGTACGTATTGCTTTTCGTTCTTATTTCGTTAACATGAAATAACCCTGGGATATAGCGACGCGTATCTGCTATATTTATTGACGTTTCGGAGGAAAGTACTGTCTCCATCCTCAAAGTCAACTAGTAAGCCAAACAGCTAGTTGGCAAAAATCATATTCTCGCTATGAGCAAACCAAATCTTGTAGCTCTCAAATTCCTGCTGCCAGTAGAATTTACGTGGCATCCTTGCGAACTCCTGAGGTGGGAGCGATATTAATCCACGTGATATATATTTCTGAATTTTTGTGTGGTCAGTCGGTGTAGTGACTAAGCTACTGGATGGACGACCGGAAAATCGGGGTTCGATCCTGACAAAAGCTGGTAGCATTCCGTCATTCTGCGTCCAATCCGGGATTGGGCCCAACCGGCCACCTATCCAGTGATAACCTGGGGGTGAAACGGGAAGGGCGCGAAGCTAACCACTGACCTCCGTCTAGTACAGAGGTTAAGAATACTGCTTAATCAAGCACAGCGACTGCTTCACCTACATTGGGATGGCTGTTATGCAACTTCTGTCGTGTGTTGTTCCAATAGAAATCGAGTTCTCTGTTCTTGCATTTATACTGTGAGACTCCCTCAGTCTGCAACCAGCCAAACCCCGAGGATGTGATACTGTGCTGCCTGTCACACATTAGAGGGAGGTGATAGATGAGTATGAAGCAATGGTGGAATGATGATTAGCAGGGGGAAAAAGTGTAGAAACTGGGAGAAACCTCGCTGCAGTGCCAGTTCGTCCACCACGAATCTCACTTGAATCCACCCGGGACTTGTCTCAAGGTCTCGGCTGTAAGAATCCAGTGCCTAACCGCCTGCGTCGTGTCATGGTAACGTAACGTAACGTCAAGTTGTCCCTATGCTAAATTAATGAAGCACTGTGCCATGAAGACACGCGGGGAAATGGAGGTATAACTCGTAAGATTTGAGGCTTTCACGGCGGTGACTATGAAGAAAGCAGTCTTCTGGGATTTGGCACCACATATACACGGTGCCAAATCCCAGAAGACTGCTTTCTTCGAGGTATAACTCCACCATTCTTAATCTCGGCACTAGATGGAGGTCGGTGGTCAGCTTCATACTCCGGCCGCTTTACCCCCGGGAAAGAGCGCCCCCGTATGCATTGGATAGGAGGCTTGGTGGTCCCCAGAGCCGGTCTGGACGCTGTGGGGAAGAGAAGAACCTGGAATCGAAGCCCGATTGTCCAGCCGCATTCCCTTGCTGTACTTACTGAGCTATCCCGGCTTTGCTGTCCTTTCTTGTAGACATAAAATAATTTTCTTCGCGTATATACATTTCAGTTTGACGTCTGGGAATTATGTGTTCATTTCAAATACGAATATAAATACAGCTCTTAGAGCTAAGGATCTGAGGATTGACGTATTCTGGGTTGTAACGCTTGTGAAATTCGAAGAGATCCAGACGTTTCGAAGGAACATGTCGCCTACATCTTCAGAATGAAAGAGTAAACCAGGCAAAAAATCAAGAATCAGACCACAAGCAGAGCGTTGCTTCTCCTGGTATCTTGCTTTACTTACTATTCAGCCCTGAAGATGGAGGCGATATGTTCCTCCGAAACGTCGAGCTCTCTCCAAGAAAGAAACCAACATGAAGCAGACCGCAAGCAGAGCGTTGCTTCTCCTGGTATCTTGCTTTACTTACTATTCAGCACTGAAGATGGAGGCGATATGTTCCTCCGAAACGTCGAGCTATCTCCAAGAAAGAAACCAACATGAAGCAGACCACAAGCAGAGCGTTCCTTCTCGTGGTATCTTGCTTTACTTACTATTCAGCCCTGAAGATAGAGGCGATATGTTCCTCCGAAACGTCGAGCTCTCTCCGAGCCACACCCACTTACAACCCAGAAGGCCGCACTCTACAGGTCTGGGACTTGTATATCGAATTATGTGCACCGGGGCACCGAGGGACTTAGCGAAATTGTCACTGAATGTGTCCCGGTTGGGGAGGGGGTGCACTTCCGTTCCTCTCAACAACGGATATGGTAATTCCCTCGTAGGCGGCCATGTCCGTCCTTCCTGTTGATGGATGGAAACTCGCGGCAGTGCTGCTACCTACCGGCGTGTGTGTGAAAACGTGTTACCGTGTGGAGAAAGAGGTAGACGAGGCCCAGAGAGAGTTGAGACGGACCCTGGGGCCACTCAGAAATGCGGGACCCCACACCCTACTCTTAAAACCATATACATATATGAAAATAATTTAAGAAATTGGATTTTCCATCCAGTATCCATGAAAGTACAAGTATAATACGTAATCAATATAACATTTAAATCAAAAGAGTATAATTGGGCCCCCCTAGACCAGGGGCTTGGGCCAAATGCCCCTGCTGCCCCTCCCTCACAACATGGGCCTAGCTGAGGTCCTATCAACTCTTACGAGGCTGTCCGTGTGTGTGTGTGTGTGTGTGTGTGTAGGCGGTCTCTTGTGAATACGGTAATGAACCTTCGAGTTACATAAACAGTAAAGAAAACTCTTTGAGTAGCTGAACAACTGTTAGCTTCTCAAAGACTCTTCTACATGAAGTTAGTTAACGTGGGCTCTTGTGAACAAGGGAATGAACTTCAGGTTTTATAAACATTGGCTAGCTGTCCGTCTCTTAGCTTATCTGTGTCTGTGTCCGCAGTTAAGAAGACGGCATTTGCTTGGCTCCGGCTGCCGGCTCTTGCCACCAAAAACATCACGCATGTAGAGAGATTGGATTAGCAACTAGAATCGAATTTCCTAGTCTCTGCATTAATTGAAACAGATGACAAATGTTAGGCAGCAACTGTCACACGCTCTGGCGGTGATGAATGACACGGTATGGACAGCAGCATACCTGGTAGGAAGAATAACCACAAATTTGAATTTCAGAATCAGTTTTTTAATGAGGGGACGGGGGTTTTTTACGATGTTGTCAGTAATGTATACTGTATAGCGTAGAATGGTGGTATGACAGATGAATTGGAAATGATTTTGGAGGCAGCTGTCGTGGCCTGTTGGGGATATCGCGGCATTTGTTTGGAGGGACTGAGGAATACCGTGATGAACCCGAACAAGGTTAGCGATACCCCTGTCGAGATTCGAAACCAGCGTCTCCTTAAGATCGGTACCGCTACGCAGACCTGCTCGAACAAATAGGTTTTCTGAGGTCGCGCCTTGAAAGGCTGGGCACACAACAGTGACTTGCTTGTAGGCGAGGTTCCGTCTTCGGTATATTCTCTTCATGTTCCTTTCCATTCCTCCTTTATTGCCGTCTCTTGCTCATTACATCATTCGTATTTCTCTTCTTTTTCGCATATGGCTATTCTTTCCCATTTTACACACACTAAACTGAGAAATGTAAAATTGTCCTTGTGTTTAATTAATCACTACTTTATGGAGATTCAGTGGGGAGTGGAGGTGTAGCTCCACGCATTCCTATATATATATACACACATGTGTGTATATATATGTATATATATACACACACATGTGTGTATTGGGGGGGGGGGAGACGAACACATGTAAATCCATCATGATCACCATCCCGATTTTTTCACCACCACAGTATTTTCGCACGTATACCGCGTATATAACACAGTAAGAGGTAATGTAACGGTGAGATGAAAGCTGTTAAGTTGCGCACCTTCGGGTTACCATAGCAACGTTGACACGTTGCGCGAAAGTAAATTGTGTAACAGGTCACGAACGACTGAGCAGTTTAGTTTTTGTTTCAGGGTATCGTGTCTATTCCGTGAATGTTGATAACATGTTGATGTAGATGTAGCTGTATGTTTACGATTGACTTGCTTATGCCTGTTATTCGTAGCAGATCGCCTTAAAAGTTAGTTTCGAGGTATAAATTGAAAACCTGTAAGAAACTGGAAAGGAATACCGGAGAAAGCAGGAGAAAGTGATAGTGCGAAAGCTTGTATAACGAATGACAAGTTGTGTCGATGAATTCTCACCGAGTGTTAACGCTAGTTTTATCGTAAAGAGCGTTGAATTTTATTTTAGGCTCCCTGTGATTCGTATCCTGGGCTTATGTTAATGATCGGCCAAATCCACTTACCGGGTCACGCCTAGTTTGCTTTTGTGTCAATTACATGAAACAATCCAGGCCCTTTGTTTGTTTGTTAGCTAAAGTCCATTGTGTTCAAGTGGGCGGCGTGAAGAGCCGGATTTGTATTCTGTAACACTGGCTTTACGTTGACACACCGGTCACTTGTCCTGCAGTGGCCCGTCCATTGCAGGGTTGCACAGAGCGTTGGGGTTGCACTGAATAGCGTCTGACCGTGGGATGAACAGGAGAGAATACTGTACCGTGTGGAGCCGTTGCTATGCAATGACCGCGAGATGGGCGGCTATACCAGACCCCTTTCTGGGGCAACGGCTCCGTAAACACATTCCCGTTGCAAAGCGATAACTCTCTTAACAGCGGCCGTTGTTAGATAATGCCCGCGACGTGCGCACAACAGAAGTTTGTTTTCTATGTGGTCCGTGCCGTGATATTATAACCGGGAGGGTTTGTGAGTGACTTAGCTGAGAGTTCATTTGCGGGATATTCACCGGAAGTAACGACGTGAGCACACAAGCTCAAGAATTTTTATTGTTAGAAGCCGTTACCAGGAAACTACTAGTGAAAATATTGCAGACTGGGAAGGACTTAGCGCTTGCAGGAGTGATTTGTAAAGTGTGGAAATCAGCGATAGTGTTATAGTGTTTTTTAGTTACGACTTGTTAGTGGCCAATAAATCCAGTTATCGAAAACCCCGTCTACTCGTATAGCCACACATACTACACATATGAAAATAAGTTGCCCTTGCTTAATCGAGGCGTTTGCCTGATGTTTGGTTGGAGTGAGTGAAGAAAATCATCGGTGTGACGACAGCTCCCGATACTGCTGTGCTAACCCGCTAGATTTTCGCGAAATGCAAATGTTACCAACTTTTCGGAGGAACATGTGTCTCCATCAGAGCTAACGAATAAGTCTAGGGCGGAAAAATTATAGGGATAATTCTGAACAGGACTTAGACCGGTGTCCTGAGGGAACCACTAGGGAGTGGGCAGGTCAGTACAAGGTATATTTGGCAGTTTGAAGGGCGGAGCCCAGTCCCTAGCATCCCTTTCTTGTATACCATTACTGTTTTCTCTATTGAGGGATTTTCACCCTGAAAATAGAGGCGTATTTTTCCAGCGAAACGTTGGTATCGGACTACAAGGCGTCACACCGAACAGGTTGATACAGTGATAACGCTGTAATGATGTTTTCGGTTCGAATCTCATCTGAGTCAGCGATTATTCTGATTTCAGATTTTTTTCGTGGTTTTCCTTAGATCCACGAGTCAGATTCTGGGATAGTATCTCTGTTACAGAACGTCGGTTCCTTTCCAGACAATTTGCATTTCATCAGTCATCATTCCACATTGTTGAGTCTAGCCCAGGTCCTCGCCAGCACAGTGAATATTGGTTTCAGGCCTCATCGAGACCCACGACGATATTTTCGTTGTTTCGTAGGAACATGTCGCCTCCATTTTCAGTGTCGAAGGATAAGATAAGCAGGAAACCAACTTGAAACTGTTTGCTACCTGCTTCATGCTGGTTTATTGCTTGGCTTATACAACTTACCCTGAAGATGGAGGCGATATGTACCTCCGAAATATCGGTTTATTTTCAACGAGCTACATAGCCCAAAAGAGAGATATCTTTTACACTATTGCCTGAATAATATTTTTGTTTTTAACAACGGACATTTCTTTCGAACACCCCCCCCCCTTCGCCGCTTCATTGGAGCCCCATGTTTAAAATATGCAGTGTGAGTGCCTGGCTTTGTGACCCGAATGCTCACCTGTAAACTGGATCCCGTGAGAGCGACGAGCAGCTGTGAGGAATGTAAAGCACGCGAGAGATCCGCCGCTTCGTGCAACAGTGCACTAAGTCTCTCCCAGAGGAATAACGCGCTGTGATGGGAACCTAAAATGTTACCGAACTGGCTGATTTGGCGGGGAAGTATAAGGAACGCCCTCGGTTGGAACCCAGGACAAGTTTGCCGGTTCATAGCCGTGACTACAAAGCTTGTCTTCCGTGATGTGATACTGTATAACGGCTTTCTTTCTTTTACCCTGAAGATAGAGGCAGTAAAATTACTTATACAGGGTGTCCCAGGAGGAATGGACCAAACTTCGGGAGGGCGTTCCTTATGTTAAAGTATGCCGATATAACCCAAAACACCTATGTCCAAAATTGGACGGTTACGGAGATAATGGCCAGAGAAGTGTGAAACTTTGACCGGTGTTACACACTTGTTGATTACAAAATATATATTAAAACTGGCAGGAATATGTGGTTTCTGTAATGTTAATAATGTACGTAACATCAAACTAACTTGTGAGTGACATGAAGCCATAAAATTGAAGTACAAAATACTCGCTCGCCATGTGATAATTGTCCTTAGGGTTTCCAAGCACTATACATGACACATGAATGGCAAGCGCTGACGTAACTTGGCTGACTGCGCGTTCCGATAAAGCCAACTACATAAGTACGGCTAGGGTGAATCACGGCACTCAAGGAGAAACATAGATAAGGCCTCTCAGCTGATAGGTATAGTCCGTAGACCCGCTAGAAGACCACACTTTTCTCGGGCCATTATCTCCGTAACCGTTCAACTTTGGACATAGGTGTTTTGGGTTATATCGGCATACTTTAACATAAGGAACACCCTCCCGAAGTTTGGTCCATTCCTCCTGGGACACCCCGTATAATTTTCGTTGTCTTATTAATCCTCACTCAGCCTTATTGTGGGTTTTTATTTTTAAGTTTGCTAGCTGACGATATTAGAGCCGGAATGGCTCAGTCGGTATAGTGACTGGCTACGGACTGGAAGACCGAGGGGTCGGAGTTTGAGTACCGGTAGGGGCAAGAATTTTCACTTCTCCATGTCGTCCAGACCGGCTCTGCGGCCCACTAATCCACCTATGCAATGGGTACCGGGGGCTCTTTCCCTGGGTGTAAAGCGGCCGAGGCGTGAAGCTGATCATTCCATCTAATGCCTTCATGGCGTGGTGCTTAATTAGTTAAGCACAAGAACAATTTTACCTTGCCTTTAGTGTCCTGTAAGTAGCCCCACCGCCCATCATAGCTGCTTCCTCTTTAACTTCAACAGGCTTCTTAGAAATCATGTTCAAAGTTTCAGATATTGATTATAGAAAGAAACTGTCCCACTCAACAGAAGTCAAGCTTACACAATTCTCAGAGCTTCTGGGAGAAGCATTGTAACTCCATGTTTGGCCACCAGGTGTCCTGTTTGTTGGGCCGCGCCATAGGTCAAGCGGTTAGTCGCTGGTTTCCCACCGCGGCGGCTCGGGTTCGTTCCCGGGTCTGGTCAAGTGGGATATGTGGTGGACAAAGTGGCGCTGGAGCGGGTTTTTCTCCGAGTATTTCGGTTTCCCCTGCCAATCTTCATTCCACCAAATTCTCTGCCATCATAATCACCCGGGGCAGGCAATAGGCCAATCAGTGACAGATGTGCCGAGTGGACCCAGTTGGACTGCACCCCCCACTAAGCGAATTAAAACAAAGTCAGAAAATAACGAGTCATGATGGCAGTTCTTCACACTTGGATTTGAGTTACGTAGGAATGTCAGCCATTTCTGCGGCTTTCTGTGTATCGTTACAGAGTTCTGTAATACCGACTGGGCGGTTGAGGGATCTCGTCTCTCTTTACTGTCCTGTTATTCCCCCAGATATCTGCCTGTAACCGCCACAGGGTTGCCAGCATACTTGTTATTAATGACGCTGGAGGTGGTCATGTGATGGGTCTGTGGAACACAGTATTTTGAGATGACAAATGATGGTTGAGGGGCCCACACAATTATACTGAAATGGATTGTCGCTGCCCGAGAATTCGCACAGGGTGCCCCACAACTTAGTCCTGCACTCATGACATACATCTATACAGACAAGAGTGGGTGCATGTCTTACGGGACACAAAGCCCTCTTTGGCTTCTCTGTGCGACTCTAAAGTGTCTACACCCCCCTTTCCCCTCCTCTTCTTACCCTGTTCTCAAACACCATCAGGCTGTGTTCCTGCCAAAATTTAAAACACCAAGTTTGACACCCATACAGAACCACAGGCAAAATTATGCTTTTGCATATTGTAATGTTTGGGGTACGCGGTAGCGTAGTTGGTTGAGGCACTATGCTACATGCCGGAACGTCTTTGGTTCGAGTCCCGATGTGGTCATTGGATTTTTTCAATTCATCTAATACTTCCAGCCGCACTATGGCCCTGGGGTCCACTCAGCATCTAACAGAAATGAGTAGCAGGAATCTTCCTGGGGGTAAAGAGCGACCGGCGCGTAAGGCTGACAACCTCATCTGTGAGCCGATTTTCTAGAAAATGTGGGAGCCTCGACGACTCACATGGGTCTACGCCGCCTGTTACAGGGACAACTTTACCTTTCACCTATTCTGATTTTTATGTTTTTGGACAGCCGACGAGAAGACAAAAGTTTCTGGACTGAGTGGTAGCAAGCATTACCCGAGTTCAGTCTCCTCTTAATTTCCTTTTCAATCAAATTTTGATTTGTTACTGTCGTTCCAAAACATCGCAACTCTGTCACATACTCAGGAACACCTGTAGAGATCTCCTAATCTACATCCCTCGTGTGGTTTGGGTGGATGCTACGGACGGACAGAACTCGTGTGTTGTACAGGGGCCGCGTGAAGGCTGCAGTCTATCCTCGAAGCTGGGCTCAATTGAGCATTGCTTTTAAATTGGAACAGGCTCTTTATTTTATTGTGAGCGCCAGTAGAGCAGCGCTCCGCAATTCCCTTTGTGTGTCGCGGCACGCTGTGCATTTGTCACCTCTTTAATCAGTGCTACAGCGCGTCGGGGCCACTAAATTATCCACTGTGTGTATAGCGAGTGAATTGTGGGGCCCAACCTGAAATAAGTGTAATGTAGGCTTTTAATCTGCTTCACGCAGAATAAATCCACCCCTTTTTAGCGATTACATAAATCGGAGAGGCAAACAGACCACATTTAAAGCTGCAGAGTACAGTAGGCTTTGTCACTAACCCTTTAGGCTGATATCTATATGCACCGCCTGCTTTAACATTAAAGAATTCTGTACTTTACCCACACGGCGCATTCACGTGTTTCATTGCCACAAAAAGAAATACAGAGATTATTTCAGTTATCAATAATAACCGGTTATTCTTTGTAATGGCAACACAGTATACTCATCATCATCATTGGCCCGACAGCCCTTTGTGAGCCCTGGCCTTCCTCAGGATTGCTCGTCATTCTTCTCTATTCGATGCTACATTCCTGCAGTTCTTTACACCCAAAATTCTTACGTCCTACCACACACATTCTTCCCATCTTAACCTTGGTCTTCCCACTCTCCTATTTCCTTCTGGTTTGGTGTTAAGCATTTTCTTGATGGTTCTGTTCTCGC
>NW_019738959.1:0-117127 GCF_002891405.2 Cryptotermes secundus | reverse complement strand
ATCCAATAATGTCTGGTTCAAGAAGAAAGCAGTCTTCTGGGATTTGGCACCGTGTATATGTGGTGTTTCGGAGGACCAGTCTGCTTTTACCGGTTCTCACGGTCTCTTCGCTTGCAGATTTCTTATATTTTTTCCTACCCTGAAGATGGAGGCGATACGTTCCTCCGAAACGTCGGTTAACACCACATATACACGGTGCCAAATCCCAGAAGACTGCTTTCTTCATAGTCACCGCCGTGAAAGCCTCAAATCTTACAATGTCTGGTTCATTAAACAGTTTGTATAGCTCATGGTTATACCTCCTCCTCCATATTCCATTTTCTTCCACTGGTCCAAAGCTATATCTCAGGATCCTCCTTTCAGATATACTTAACCCACAGTGTACTCTCTGTGAGTTAAGATCTGCTTTGCAGTATAATACTGGTGTAACTTCCGTTGACAATTCAGCGGAAGGAATAATGGATAATGAGTGGAAGTACACTGAGGCAGTGGAAAGATGTCCCTTGGATGGTGGGGATGGCAGTGCTCAAGCTTTCCTCTCTCAGCCTATATTGTACTGGACTTCAACACCCCTTGGCCTATGTCAACAATACAGAAGTGCTTGCAGCTAGCGAAGATTTTTCAGTACCAGCATTTGTGTGAACTGAGTGGCTAGACGAGTGGAGGGAATATAGGGATGTAGAGTGGAGGGGGAAGGGTAAGCTCTCGAGGGAGGGGTGGATGATACATCTAGCTGCACCGAGCATGCTCATGTAGACTTGTATTGAGTAGATATTTGGTTCCAATCCCGGCCGCAACATCAGTTATCCTTACTGAGGTTTTACATGTTCTTTCTCAGCCCCTCCATGTAATTATTGGAATAATACCATGAGAGGTACCTTCCAGATCCTTCGCAGTTCATCCTGCAAGCATGCAGTGTAGGTACTGACACCGTTATAAATAAGCCACAAATGGAAACCAGCCTCTCGTCGCCTCAGAGTTGTGCACGTGTTGCGGAATCTTCCCTGAACTTCTTGTTTATAATGAATTATTTGTAGTCTTGCCTTTGTGTCGCGCACTGCGGTTAGGTTAGTTACTGAACCTGTCAGCAGGTGTCTCCCGCAGCACCTGTTGCACAGCCGCGAGATCTCGAAGCAGCTCCCTCGGTGCCTCGGATTGTTGTGAATGGAACTCACACCAATGTGACGCAATGCAACGCGAGATACGGGAGCCGTAGTTTCGCCTGCACGAATTCGTTTGCGCGACCATCCACTTATCGATTCATCATTCACTGAACAATTCATAACACTCCCCCGTCACTCGGTCGTTTAACGGAAGTCCATCCACCTTACGAACCATTGTAAGGCAACCTTACGTAAGAAAATTTCTCTCTGTACATGTATTTTAATTTCCCACCGGCGTATGAATACCGGGAATATGTTGGCAACTTACGTAACTCTCTAATGATGACGTAATGGTTACGTCACTAACATGATGACGCAATCTCGTCCCAGTAGCAGATGGAGGATAACTAACCCCACGGACCTGAATCATTAATGAGAAGCCAATGGTCGCTCATCTATTAAATCATTTATCTTCCTTTAAGTAACTACAGCGTTCATTACCATGTTCACAACATGGAGTACTTCTTGAGAAGCTGCTAGTGGCTCGGCTGCTTAAGAAATTCCAAGACTTTTATGTCACCGAACAGTTCATTACCATGTGCACAAGAGCTTGCCTCAACTAATTCCATGGGCAGAGTGTTTGATAACCTAATAGTCGCTCAGCTACTCAAGATATTTCGTGCGTTTCATGGAACCAGAAATTTCAGTACCCTGTTCACAAAAGCACGCAAATTTTTTATATATATGAGCTAGACCAATCCAGTATACGCCATCCCGTCTTACGTCTCTAATACTGCTACTCCTACTTCTACAAAACTGGTTTTAATATTTTTGTCCCATCTACACTTAGATCTTACGAGTTAACTTTTTCCTTCCGATCTTCCTATCGAAAAGAACTAATAGGCAGTACACAGGCTGAGGTATCCGGGTTTATAAACCATAATTAATAATCGAATGCAGAGAGTTAAGTCCGTTTTGAGAGTCTAATAGTCGCTCATCTCTCCAAGAATTTCTAACCCAAGGGTTCTTTACTGTATTCACAAAAGCCAAGCGCTTGTCCCTATCGTCAGCCAGATGAATACACTCCACAGAATTCCATCCTCTTTCCTTAAGATCCATTTTAATATCACCTTTCCGTCTTCGCCGAGTGTTACAGGTTGCCTAACCAGACGTTTATGCTGCCTTTTCATGTCTGTGGTTCCGATGAACATAGTATCTCCATCTTCAGGGTCGAATGAAAGAGGCAAGAAACTAAGATGAAGCATGTAGCAAAACCGGTCTGAAGATATTCTTCCGAAACGTCTATTGATTTTTCACTCCTACACCGCATTATATTCCAGAATATATATATACTAATTATTTTCACAGTGCTTGTTAAAGGGTTCGACTTATGAAGGCCCTAATTGTGTACCCTTATCTTACTTGTTTTCCATCCTAAATGCAGATGCTTATGTATTATTGTGTTGTTCCCGCAGATCCGCTCGCATTGCTCGTACCCCTGCGAGTGCTCTTCGCTACCACCCGCATGTCCGGCAGGAGTCTCGGTTGTGCGGGATGGCTGTGGATGCTGCGCCATCTGCGCGCGCCAGCAAGGCGAGCAGTGTGACGGCACGACGCTGTGTGACGAGAAGCGCGGCCTCGTGTGTCAGTACCCGCATCGCGCCACCGTCAAGGGCGTCTGCCAAGGTAACACACGCCGTGTGCGAGGCAGTTCTCACGTGACTAGGACTTAGCAAGTCAGCGCCAGGCCGGTACTTCCCCTAGTCAGTTCTAGTTCAGGTAGCGACAAAATTCTCCTCTCCACGCCGTCCAGGCCGGCTCTGGTGCCCACCCAACCTCCTATGCAGTGGGTAAAGCGGCCGAGATCAAGAATATATGGATCTATTCATCCTCTCCCCCATGCGTCTTCACGGCGTAGTGCTTAATTAGTTAAGCACAGAGACAACTTTAGCTTTTTGTTTCCCTAATGATTGCTGCAACCGGTCACAGTGGCCGCACGGTCTAAGGCATGAACTGTCTTCGGACGCTGGGATCCTGGGTACGAATCCCACTCAGGGCATGGATGTTTGGTGTGTGTATGCGTTTATTCTGTGTTTGTGTTGCCTTGTGTTTAGGTAGCGGCCTTGTGACAGGCTGATCACTCGTCTAAGTNTCTTCGGACGCTGGGATCCTGGGTACGAATCCCACTCAGGGCATGGTAGAGGCCTTGTGACAGGCTGATCACTCGCCCAAGGAGCCCTACCGTCTGTGAAAATGATTGCGGAACTGAATGAGAGGCCTGGGCCCTGAATGGGCTGGAAATGCCATTAAAAATGATTACTAGAACCCTTTGAAGCCTGAACGAGTCAGAGTGGACCGAGTAGAGAAGAAACAGTGAGAGAAGCTAAATTTTATGGGAGGAAGCTGAACACTCGCCTCTATTTAGTGCCGAGGCAAAAAATGATGGAGCTATACCTCCACTTCTCTATTCTCATTCGTGGTGAGGTGCTGAATTAATAAAACTCAGGGATAAATTTCGCATTTAACCAAACAACTTTCAGCTCCGAAGTTTCCAGGCCGTGCCCATTCGTCCTTCTGGTAAAGGCAGGTTAGGGAGAGTGAATTAAAGTGGGATAAATGAGGCAAAGCGATGGGAAGTTAATTTTGTTATGAGCAGACTGAAGCCTCGTACAGAAACACAGCGCCTCCATAATGGGGACCAACTGCTTAGTACCGTTCAGGAAAAGAATCGCTGTTTGTTGAGAGAACCGTACGGAACAAACAAATGCATTAAACATGTGATTAAATAAGGTAAAGCTATCCCAGTAACGGACCGTGGAGGCCCATAGGGCTGTGAGACGTCGAGGCTCCCACATTTTCTCTAGACAATGGGCTCAGAGATGGCGGTGAGGTTATCAGCCTTACGCGCCGGCCGCCCTTTACCCACCAGGAAGATTCGTGGTACTCATTTCTGTTAGAGGCTGAGTCGACCCCAGGTCCATAATGCGGCTGGAAGGATTAGGTGAATTAAAAAAAAACTAATAACCTCATCGGGAATCGAACCCTCGATCTTCCGGCTTGTAGCATAGTGCCTCAACCCACTACGCTGCCACGTTGCCCCTAATAAAATAACAAAAATGAAATTATAATTCAGATGATCATTATGACAAAATAATGACACAGACGCTGAAATGTTGCGTACTCCTGGCTGCTGACGTCACTTCCCGTGCCCTTCCAGTATATCGGCCCTCTCTCTATGTGCGGAGTGAAAGTTCGAGTTTGTGGGCTGTGCTGTTTCTGACCTCCCGCCTGCCCCCGGCGCCTGGGGCAGACTTTGATAATTGCTCTCCGCCATGAGCCCCCCCCCCACTGCATGCCGTTGCCCCGACAACCACAGCCCCGCTATCAATATTCTCTGCCGGCCCATCATCCTTTTGTCTCAACAGCAACTTTTTTGTATGAGGCTTCATTGTGTGATAAAAGCAATTTTATCTCTGCTCGCATTATGGCCTTTTATCGTCACTTTTATCTCTCGGCCCCTTTTTATATACAGGGTGATCCGGGCGATGGACGAGTTTTCAGTTAATAGACTTCACACAGTTCCGGTGCTAGAAAAGGAGGCTGTATGGGCCCCAAAGTTGCTTTGGACGCTGTGGGGAAGTTCCGTTTCATGCTGGTGTCTTGCTTGGCTTGACCACCTCTGTGGTCTAGTGGAGAGAGTTTCTGGCTACAGAGCCAGAGGTCCCGGGTTCGATTCCTGGCGCTACCAGGTTTTCTGAGAGGTAGTGGGTCTGAAACGGGGTACACTCAGCCCCGCGAGCATAATTCAGGAGCTGTTCAAAGGAAATAGCGGCTTCGGTCTAGAAAACCGAGATTAACGGCCGTGGGGATTCGTTGCGCTGACCGCGCGACACCGTCAGTGTGCTAAAGTTGACACTAACTTCGCCGATAAGCGGCTGTCGCTTGGTCGGTATAGTTTACTTGCGGATTACAGACCACTGAGTTAGTTTTAGTTAGTCTTGCTTGGCTTATTCTTTTACCCTGAAGATTGAGGTAAAATTTTCGTCCGAAGCGTCTGTTGATTTCAGCGAACTACACGGTGCTGTATCCCGCTGAAGCCTTAGATCTGTTTGTGTAATTATCTGCTGCAGAATGAGGTAGGTCAAATTATGAGGCTGGGAGTACCCACATTGAAATTATGGGACGGTCTTTTAGGTTGCAAATTGCCTTGTTTATTCCATCTTCTTTTTGTGGCTGGGAAGTGCGCAGACCGTGCGGTGTGAAGCAGACAAATGAACAGAGTCCAGTGCAATGTGCTGTAAGGGGTTTGGATCCATGTCTCTGTGGGCGTCACTATGTCCGTGTGGTCTCAAACCCAACTCACTCCTGGCGATATAGACTGCAGCAAAACTCAGCGGTTTTCAATCACTCTCCCGCTGATCAAACCAAACTCAATTTGTATAAATAATATAATCTGTCAATAAATTCAATAACCAGTCGTTATAGCGACACGCTACGGACTGGAGACGAAGGGATCGGTGTTCGAGTCCCGGTAGGGTAAAAAATTTTGTATTCTCCACGTCATCCAGCCCGGCTCTGGGGCCCACCCAGCCTCCTATCTAATGGGTACCGGTGGCTCTTTCCCGGGGGTAAAGCGGCCGGGGCGTGAATCCGACAACTTACATCCAACTAGTGCCTAGATCAAGAAAACGTGGATCTGTACATCCACTCCACCATACGCCCTCATGGCGTAGTGCTTAATTACTTATACGCAGCAACAACTTTACCTCTATGTTAGAGTTGAAGTTATCAAGAATACGGTCATTATGCGATGTGACGCCGTGTAGTTTATTAAATGGCTAATGTTATTTTGGAGGAATATATGTCTGCCATCTTCAGAGTAGTAGAACCATTCTGCTCATATATATATATATATGGTTTCTTTATCTTGAAACGGGAGGCAGGAATTTCCTTCGAATCTTCAACACCTCGCTACCAAGCTACAAAGCGCCAAATCCCATCACTATGTACAAGTAGTGTGACAGGGACTCAATACTTTCCTATGGCATTTCGTGGATTTGCAGGGCGCAGCGGTACAGACGTACCCACAGCTCAGATACGTAACTGAGAGACAAAGACATAGATGGAGCGAAAATTATGCTGTCGATATTGGACAACTGGGACACGAAATTTGGAGGATTGGCTTCAGTTGGCCCAGGATATTGTCCAATAGGTGGCTTTTGTGAACACCATCGTGAACATTTGGGCATCTTGATAATGTCTTGAGTGGCTGAGGATCTGTCAGATTCTCAAGGACGACTCAGGTCCATGATAGCTGTTTTGTTGATGAAGTGGTTATTTAGGTAGTGAATTAGAGAGTTGGTTAGGTAGCTAGTCACCCAGTGGTTAACTAGTTAGTTAGTTATGGCGGGACACGGCATAGCTCAGGCGGTTAGTCCCTGGCTTCCCATTGCGGCGGCCCGGTTTCGAGCCCGGGTCTGGTCACGTGGTGGACAAAGTGGCACTCGGGTAGGTTTTCTCCGACTACTTCGGTTTCTCCTGCCAATTCTCATTCCACCGACTGCTCTACACTCATCATCATCTATCGTCCGGAGCTGGAACAGTAGGCCAGTTAGTTTTTCGGTTAATTTTTTTGTTGGTGTGTGTTTCTCGAGTTGCGACACGGTTTGTCCACCACGGCTCTGATAAACGCAGACAAAGGGGGTGGGGCCTGTTGAGGCCCAGACACTTGCTGCTTCTACTGGTTTGTAGGTGATGCCACCAACTGCAGACAAATGCAGTGCGCCTGCCACGTCACCTCCCGGTGTGTTCCCACGACCCGCAATCAGTAACGGGTTTACAATGAAGACGCCTTTACGGCAGTGATTAAGCTGACTTGGTTTATACAGCGTGGTACTCCAGGAACTATAGTAAAGCTGATGTTCCTGTGCTTAATTAAGCACCACGCCATAATGGTGGTATAGCTCCACACATTCTTGATCTCACCACTTGAGGAGGTGAATGGTCAGCTTCGTGCCCCAGAACGCCGGGTAACCGTTGTGTGTGAAGTTGGGTGCACCTCGAGGGCGGTCTGCGCGCAAAATGTTTTGCCTTTGCCTGAAATCGAACCCTGATTCCTTGGCCATCCGACTCGTAGCCCGTCACTGTACGTACGGAGCTCAAGAAACTGGCATCTAATGGGTTATCTCAGCGGTTGTCAGGCGCTTCACGCCACAGCCGGAGTTCTTCTGATGATACTCTGATCATTGGCGAGTTCGGACCGGAAAGATACCAGACATGGTCAGTCTATGCGTCCGTCCCGTCCTGGAGATGGTAATAGCCTTATGGAGAGAAAACCTGGGGGGAATTGTTAGTTCTGACTGTTACTTCCGTCTCAGCAAAAGCATTGGTATCGACAGTGACAGTAACTTTCGTATTGTCACGTGTATTAGTGAGTAAGACGCGGGTCTGGATTGACAATCGGTTTGTTGGATGACTGCCAGTCGTAACTACAGAGAATTATAACACTCCAAATTATTGTAAGATTTGAGGCTTTCACGGCGGTGAGTATGAAGAAAGCAGTTTTCTGGGATTTGGCACCGTGTATATGTGGTGTTAACCGACGTTTCGGAGGAACGTATCGCCTCCATCTTCAGGGTAGAAGAAAAAATATAAGAAATCTGCAAGCGAAGAGACCGTGAGAACCGGTAAAAGCAGTCTGCTTTTCTTCTACCCTGAAGATGGAGGCGATACGTTCCTCCGAAACGTCGGTTAACACCACATATACACGGTACCAAATCCCAGAAAACTGCTTTCTTCACTCCAAATTATTACTGGAACAATAACATATAAAGTAAAGTCTTCAACACTTTAATTCTAATCTTTGTTTGTAGCCTCTGGAACTCTGCTATTGGATTCTATCAGTCAGTCCGTTATCTTCGCTGCTCTTATAATCTTTTCTTGAACTTTGTAGAAGTCACAGCTGCAATGCACTCCGCACTAGTCTCTCAATTGCCTTGAACTGTCCTCTCAACTCAACCGCCATAAACCTCGTTATACAGACTCCGCACGGACCACATAGAAAACAAGTCACGTGATAGAGTTTACTGTTGGAGTGTGACGTCATTGCACCTGCGCGGAAGTGTTTACCGAGCCGATGCCTAGAAGCGGTTTGCATAACACCGCTGTCCCATTGTTGCGTGCGTGTATCGAGCCGTTGCCTGGCAGTGCGTTGACATGTCACAGTATGTTTCACAGTAACCATGGTAACTTAATGTGTTTATACCGGATTAATTTTAGTCCACTTTCCTTATTTTAAAAAATAAAAACTAAGCTTATGTATCACCTTTCTCTCTGTGTATCCCCTTATTAACTTTTCCTGAACCAATCTTTATGAAATTTGGTGTGAACCCATCACAATTCATAACCCCCCCCCCTGTGTTTATGTGTATCGTTGCTAGGCAACGACTCGGTAAAGACATTCTCGGGGCAGCGAATAATTGCGATCCGCGTCCTATCAAATGAAAGTAGGCTATCAGTTCTTCCCAGAACTTGTTGACATTATTGTAAGGTAGCTTACTTGTGTGTTCGAGTGTGTTATGAATGTGAAATCACAGTTAGTGAGGCCGCTTTTGTGCGGGAAAACAGTTTTCACTACGTGTCCTGCCCCCAGGTCACAACAGTGACACGCGTTTGTAAGCCTAGTGACGTAGAAGGCAAGCGGTCTCAGCAAACAACAAGAAATGTTTCCATAATTCAAATGTATACAGGCATGTTAGTTCTCCATAAAGTCCAGACCGGCTCTGGGGTCCACCCAATGGCTACCGGGGACACTTCCGCTTGGAATAAAGCGGCCGGAGAGTAAAGCTGACCACTCACCTCCGTCTAGTGCCGAGATCAAGAACGGTAGAGGTACACCTCCACTCCTCCATACGTCTTCATGGCTTAATGTTTAATTAATTAATTAATTAAACATAGGGACAACCTTACCAGCGCTTCAGTTTTGTTATTTTATATATGGGCGTTGAATGTATGACCCTAAAGGTTCTGTGATAGGATTATAAACAGAGTTCTTGAACATCCTGTAAGAGAAGACCTTCATTCTGGCATGTCGCCACTGGCCGCGCTGATAGTAAGAAGTCATTGTGATTCAGCGGCAGTTAAGTCCTTTTGCCAAAACTACCCCAATATGAAGTTTGGCCTGTTAAGATGTGTGTGTAGAGGAAATGACGTCATTAAGGGATGGGGTGCGTCTCTTTAGACGACCACGTCTCTCTAGTAATGGAGCGGGGGGCGGACCTACCCTTAAGTCGCTAATCCCCCCCTCCTCCCCCGAAATGACACTTCACAAAAACATTATTAAAGATGCACTTTGTTGTGAGAGCTAAAGTGACCTATATCCTCATATATAAGCTGGGTGATTTTCCATAATAGTGCCACGTAGTACGTGTGACTGTAGACGGGGTTTTAGATAATTGGATTTATTGGCCACTTACAAGTCGTAACTACAAGTAACTGTATAACACTGTCGCTGATCTCCGCAATTTACAAATCACTATAACGCTCGCTAAGTCCTTTCCAGCCTGCAGTTTCTTCACAAGCCGTTTCCTGGCAACGGGACGTCCAGCCCCGTAGCCCGTTTCTGTACCGACTGAGCTATCCTGGCTCAATTTAGTTCCCAATGCATGATGGAAATCGCGGTAGCGTAGTTGGTTGAGGCACTGTGCTACAAGCCGGAAGGACCCGGGTTCGATTCCCGATGAGGCCATTGGATTTTTCAATTGGCCTAATCCTTCCAGCAGCATTATGGCCTTGGGGTCGACTCAGGCTCTAACAGAAATCAGTACCAGGAATCTTCCTGGGGTTATAGGGCGGCGGCGCATAAGACTGACCTCACCGCCATCTGTGAGCCAATTGTCTATAAAAGTTGAGAACTCTGACGTCTCACAACCCTATGAGCCTCCGCGGCCTGTTACAGGGATAGCTTTACCTTTTTTTTTACCTTTATGCGTGATGAAAATATAATCTATAGTAACTTTCTAATGATAACGTAACGATTACGTCAATGTCTGATGGTGACGTAACCTCAAAGATGCTTTGGACACAGAATAAGAATAAAAAGTGAAGCGTCAAGCTGCTGGCCTGTTTGAAGGCTCGGGTTGTATAATTTAAAGGGGTTTCCGTCTCTGGGACGCTGCCAGCCCGGGGTAGGCGGTGTATTGACTTGGCAAGCCCACTGCACTAATTTCCTCCCCCCAATAATTGAGCAGATTTTCGGGACACCCGGGGTAGGGGGGTTGTGTTCAAGTGGAGGAAATGAAAAGGCGGTCATTTATTGTTTGAAGGCCCTCTTATTGTTCTCTGCCGACCCCAGATGTCCTCAGTCCCCCCCCCCCCCCGTCTGTAGTAGATATAAATAACCCAATTGTAATTCAGAAACAGAACTGACAAGCAGCTTATCGTAGCGTTAGCGTCCTGGATAATTTTCCGGGAGGTGCTCCGTTTCAGGACTGGAATTTTCGTGGTATTTCTCAGTCCCTCCAAGCAAATACAAGGACAGTATCTATATGACGCTATCACCGTTTCCTTCCAGATCCTTGCCAGTTTATTATAGTCTGTCGTACTACCTTCCGATAATGAGGAGCTTCATAACTTGTACCCTTCTCCAAGTATCATTAGAATGATCAAGTCAACAAGGAAGAGATTGGCATGGCATGTAGCACGAATGGCGAGAAGAGGAATGCATATAGGATATTGGTGGGAGAGCCAGATGGAAAGAGACCACTGGGAAGACCAAGGCGTAAGTGGGTGGACAATATTAAAATTGATCTTAAAGAGCAGGCATTCTTATCTGACGACTTCGGGGATCAGGGTGCTTATTAAGACATTTTTACGGAATACGAGGGTTAATTACCTTGACAAAAAGAGCTCGAAACTGGTCCATATCCAGAACATCATGTTTCATTAAGAACTGTTTTAATGTTATCCTACCATCTATGACGGGATCTTCCTAGTTACGTCTTCCATGAAGGTTTATAACTAAGATGTGTATGAATGTCTCACCTCTCCCACGAATGCCACATGCTCTGCCCATCTCATGTTCCGTGATATTTTCTTTCTAACAATACTTGACGTGAAGCAGGCATATCAGTCATAAATTTGCGAATTATGTAAGGTTCTCCAACTTCCTCTCACTTACCACCCTCTTAGCAGACACCCCTCCCTTAATGGAAGACACCGATTCTTATTGGTGAAGCATGTAGCATGCATTGAAAAGGTCAAAATGAGTGCATTCAAACGTTTCACAGAGCATTACTTATGGAAACATAGTATGGTGAAGGGTACGGTATTCTAGGTGGTAACGCCTTGTACTTAAGAGAGAACCTGACGTTTCGGAGGAAAGTACTGCCTCGATCTTCAAGGTCGATGATTGAGCCTAGCGAGAGACCAGCTGAAGCTGGTCTCTTGCTTGACGTAATTGTACTGTATATGCTGAAGACTGAGGTGATATGTTCTTCTGAAACGTCGTGTGTTTTCTCTGAAGTACATGCTTCACACCGCAGAATACCGTGCTGTTCATAATCTCTGTTGTGAGAGCATCATGTCCAGCTTAGTGCCGCATGATGTGAGAACCTCGTGTCCAACTTAATGCCGCGGGGTGTGAGAGCCTCATGTCCAACTTAATGCTGCATGATGTGAGAGCCTCGTGTCCAAATTAATGCCGCGTGATGTGAGAACCTCATGTTCAACTTAATGCTGCATGATGTGAGAGTCTCGTGTCCAACTTAATGCCGCGTGGTGTGAGAGCCTCACGTCCAACTTAATGCTGCATGATGTAAGAGCCTCATGTCCAACTTAATGCTGCGTGATGTGGGAGCCTCATGTCCAACTTAATGCTGCATTATGTGAGAGCCTCATGTCCACCTTAATGCTGCATGATGTGAGAACCTCGTGTCCAACTTAATGCCGCATAATGTGAGAGCCTCACGTCCAGCTTAATGCTGCATGAAACCTGAGGTTCTGCGAGCGATGGGTGGTATGTGACGCCGTGTTGTTTTATAGAGTTACCAATGTTTCAGACGGACTTGTTGCCTCCATCTTCAGAGTGGAGAGTCCCTGCGAAGTATAGCAAACTACACGGCGTCAAGTTTCAGAAGAACAAGATACACTAAGCATTACATGGGGACGTGGGACAGTGTAGCACTAATCGATGATATAATTTACACACCCCTGAGAGGACGCTGACCGTTTCGCATGTGACCCAACACAAACCAATGTCCTGAGGACTATTTATTGTGTCCTTGCTGCTGAGGATAGTGTTCCTGTGTGGTATAATTATCTCCTAGCAGTCAATATAGCCCAGCTGTCCAAACATTCACTGTTGTAGCCCGGGGATTATCCCCGAAACAACAGAAGCCATGACTTCCCATCCTCGCAAACATATTGCGTAGCTGCATATGTCTGTCCCGTCCTTACCCTGTTCAATTCTTTGACATCAGTTACGTTCCACGTATGTGAAATCTGATATGTATATGAGTGTACCTTGCTTATTGTATGTACCTTGTTTTGTACTGCTCCCTTTATGTATAGTCTTTCCTTCTGTATCAGTGTAAGGTCTACTTCCACCGGCAGAACACCCAATTGCAGTAAAATAATAATAATTTGTATCAGACATTGTTTGTAAGTCAAGAATTGTCAATATGGAGACGGCCCGAAACTGTGAGGATACATGGCACAAGTTTAACATAGAGCCTGTGTTCAGGCAAGAAGATGGTCACAAAAGTGAAGTGAAAAAATGTTATATATACAGGATGACCCAGAAGGAAAGGTTAATATTCTGGGTCATAGTATCGGCCATCCTAAGCAAACAAATGTACGTGGTCTGACAATAAAGTTCGCGAACTCGTCGCGGTAAAAAAGTGCTACACACCTCACTGCTGAATATCACTGTGGTCGCCTTCAAAATTCTCCCCTTGGGAAGCTATGCACCGATGCCAGCGCCTAAGCCACCCTTCAAAACCATTTTGGAACTGGTTTTTGGAATGGTCTTCAGAACTGCCGTCCTTTCAATATTTCCTTCAACTTTGGGGGCTGGATCCGGTGAATAGGGGGGGGTGTTCCAGCACAGTTACTTGTTCACTAGCTAAAACCACATTGGATACGAGGTTGGATGGGTCTGGACGACATGGAGAAGTGAAAATTCTAGACCATATCGGGACTCGAACTCCGACCGTTCGGTCGTCCAGTCCGTAACCAGTTGCTATACCGACTGCGCTATCGCGGCTCCCAATCGGAACAGAGTTTGGGACACAAACATGAAATGACATGAAATGTTTTAATCAGTTTGCCTGTGATGTTCAGCGCTGTTCACAAGAGCCTGACTAAGTGCGCATGCCCATTTGGGGAGAGGCACGAGGTTCAGGTGGCCTAAACCTTCCAGCCGCACTATGGCCCAGGGGTCGACTCAGCCTGTAACAGAAATGAGTACCAGGAATCTTCTTGAGAGTAAAGGGTGACCGGCGCGTAAAGCTGACAACCTCACCGCCATCTGTGAGCCGATTGTCTAGAGAAAACGTGGGAGCCTCGACGTCTCACAGCCCTATGGGCCTCCACGGTCTGTTACAGGGATACATTTCCCTTGTTTAGGAGATACATTTGTTTTGATACACCCTATAGCTAGGATAAGCTCTCGTCTTGCTTGTAGCATACCGTGATTAAGAGAAGTTTCCAGGAAAGATTTTCTGTATATTTATAAACCGGATTTAAAATAGTCGGCATGGAAACCGCGCCCTATTCTTGAAACATCCCGAGCTTATTAAGTTTATGAAATCTGTAAGACCTCGAGATGGCAGCCAGACGTAGGGGGGCGGGGGCGGGGGCGTAACGAGACGAGAGAAGCAGAAGGGGAACATAAATAGGCGATTTTGGAATCACTGCCTGTAGGCGCGGGAGGATACACGGATGGACTACGTCAAGTGCAGTCATCCGTGAAAAGCTAATAGTTGCTTAGCTACTCACGAGATTACCATAATTTTATGTAAGACGGATGTTCATTACCGTATTCACAAGAGCCCACTATTGCCTCCTGTCCTCTGCCACATGAATCCAGCCCACGTCCTCCCGTCTTATTGTGTTATCCTCCCATCTACGCCTAGATCTTCCTACACGCCTCTTACCTTCAGAATTTTCCACCAGATCATTTTATACACTTCTTCTCTTTTTCACGGGTGCTACATTGCCTGCCCACTACAGCCTCCTTTATGTGTTCATTCTAATACATTCTGGCGAGCAGTGCAGATGGAGGTCTTGATTACGTTATTTTCTTCAGGCTCCTATGACCTTTTCCCTTTAAGGTACAGATATTCTCCTCTGTTAATAAGCGCAGCTTTGCAGCTCATAAAGAGCGGATTAGAGTCCACTGTGTAATTATGTCCATAACTTCCAAGTTTTAATTAGCGTAACACAGAATTTATAGTTCTTGTGATTATTCTTCTGGCCAAATTGTGTATATCGTGTAGCATGGGGCTCTGTTTGGGGTGTGGGTTATTCCTTTTAATTTTGTAGTATATCTGAAAGCAAGCAATCGATGTATCATTTCATTTAAAAATCAAATCGCCCTTAGAATTAACATTTAAATTTGAAGTATTTATGCCACTTTTGTCTTTGAGCAAAATGATGTGTGTTGTAGAGAATTGAGCAAGGTGGTGATATATATATTACCGTCTGATGGTGACACAGTAAACTGCATCACGATCACCTCGTAACACCCAGGAGCAGCGCCCGAAATTGGCGAGAAATTGCTGAATGTTTCTGCGTTCCTAGACACTCCTCTTTTTTATTGAATAGTGACTCAGTTCTGTCAGATGAATATTCATATTTAATGTCCCTGTACAGACGGACATGGGAAACCAATAACACGATCCTTTGAATAGAAAGGGGGAAGAAGAATTGATTTTAACTTACAAGTACGACTTCAGAGGGATTACTGTTAAGCCGTGTCACGCTGTCAGACGTCCACTGGACTTTAATTAAGTTTCTGTATCCTTACACGGGGTCGGCCTGCAGCCCCTTGAGCTTCAGTCTCTGTAATTACAAATTATAATCTATATGTATATATATATATATATATATATATATATATATATATAGTCACGTGTATTAGTGACTATAGACGGGGTTTGGTTTCGTGACTAGATTTATCGGGCACACACACAGATCGTAAATACAAATAATTAATACATTATTGCTGGTTTTCACACTTCATATAACTCCATAGTAAGTGTTATAAGTATGTTTCCACTAGTCGTTGCTGGGTAACGGGTCGCAACAATGGCTATTCCTCTGCAAAGCTTTCACTATATGTTGTCTGCTGGTTAACACTTCACAGCTGAACGCTCAACTCTTAATTCTCTTATGAATGAATGATTCTGGCTCTTACACGGTAATTCTCTTACAACTTCCGGTAGTTGACGTTCCTCTGCTTCCGGACTCATGACCTCGCAGGCTGGCGACCATCTCACACTAACCTCCTACTCTTCTAACTGCCGTCTCAAGACTGTCCCGTAATCGCAGCTGATCCTCGTTGTACAGACTCGACACGGGCCGCAGAGAAAACACCGTTCCTCTGTTGCGTGTGCAGTCGTTATTACGCTGATAAATTGTTTACTGTGCCGTAACCTGGTAACGGCTATCTCTTCAGTTATGTCACAATATAAAGTGAGATTGAAGACACCCTGCTTGCTTCAGGGTCTTAGTCATCTATCCTGAAGGCGGGAGCAAGACGGTATTCGAAACCTCGATGAATCTTCTGCCAAACTAAACGGTGTCATATGCCAGAGGGTAATACCCTTCAGAGTCACCATGTTGAGATTGTTCTCCAGTACCGAAATTTGGTATAATGAATAGCAGATGCTCTTTTTTCCTCCAGAGATGTCTCGGTCATGTGACACACCTTAATCTCGACACCAAATTCACCTGCCTCATTTGTCTTCTGCAAGGATTAGCGCGGGGGATTCAGGTGGCAAAAAGCGACATTCCCTCTCGACACACCAAACGTATTCACTCTGCTTTCGGGTGTTTGTTTATACCGACGTTTCGGAGGTACCCAGTTTAAACCCATACGAACGGCCTGTACTAGAGCCTGTTTCTTGCTGGTTACCTCCTTGTTACATTCCACCATGAAGATGGAAGCAGTACGTTTCTCCGAAGCGTTGGTGAACTGTTACCCGACTGCATTGCTTGACAACCCAAGTCACAGTACCCCCCCCCACCCAGCCAGCTCTGTGACAACCAGAAATCCGGCACAGTTTTAGCCTACTTCCCAAATTTTGGAAAAACAAAAGTGTGTTTATGAGATCACCTTTTCTGGCTGTCTATCTGCGTGTGCCGTATCGTTGCTAGGCAGTTGCTTGATAAACACGTTCCTGCGGCAGCGAATACACACGCAACAATGTTTATGTTTGTTACATAACAACGCGGTCAGAGTCGAGGTATGATTACTGAATATGGAGCAGCTGACGGAATGAGAATTGGCAGGTTAAACCAAATTACTCGAAAGAAGCCTGCTCCAGCGCCACTTTTTCACAAAATCCCACAAGAATGTATTTTTAAGATTTGAAGTTTTCACAGAGTTGGCTATGAAGAGTGCCTTCTTGTGTGAACCGACGTTTCGGAGGAACGTATCGCCTCCATCTTGCAGCCACTTGCTCACTCTAATTCCTCGCTCGCGGATTTTCCTACCCTGAAGATGGGGGCGATACGTTGCTCCGAAACGTCGGTTCACACGAGATCTACACGGCGCCACATCCCAGAAAATGGCATTCTTCAAGAATGTTTTGATTGTGGTTGCATGTTTCCTGATGCCTGGCGGCTCTGTTCATTCCCGCTGCTTGGTTTGCAGCTGCGGTGTGTTGCAGTGCGTGCTCGTGTAAGTTCTGTGATCTCCAGACCGAGCTCCATTGAAATCTGGGAACATGAAATATTTTTGCTGTATAAAAAGTTCGCTCCTTCCTAATTACTTTTCCCACCTAAATGTGCAAATAACTTTCTCAATTTATAGACACGACGTGCTCATAATTAATTCCGCGCGTAATTTCCGCAAATAAATAATGTTTGTTCACGTTTAAAGAGGTAGTTTAAACAACTTTGCGTTCCTCTGGCTTTAAACATGACGTAGGGATAGCTCTGTCAGTGTAGTGACGATCTACAGACTGGCGGGCAGAGGAAATGGCTTTCGATTCCCTGGAGGGGCAGAGGCTTCTCCTTCTATCCACGTCACACAAGCTGGCTCTGGGATCCATCGGAGTTCCCTTTCCATAAGGTAGTTATGGGACCCTTTCCTAGGGCCTAAAACAGCTGGAACGTGAAGCTGACCACTCTCCATTTAATGCCGACTTCAGGAATGAGTGGAGCAATACCTCCACTGCCACATGAACATTCGTGGCGTGACACTTAACTAGGCTTACCGACACCTTTACACTTTACTTTCCCGCTGGCGTGTGAATATGAGAACTTCGGGTTCTCACAGCAGTGGTTATGAAGAATCTTATTATCTCGGTCCTTTGAAAGTCACCCGACGTTTCAGAGGAACTTGTCGGCTCCATCTTCACGGGCCAATAATGGGCCGCTTGCTGCCTTATTCACATTGGTTTCTTGCTTGGCTTAATCTTCGACTCTGAAGACGCAAGCATTTTTCTTTCGAAACATCTGTTTACGGCTACACGGAATTACAAGTATATGAAAGAAGATAAATCTAAAATTATCCCTGTGCTTAATTAATAAAGCACTACAGTATGAAGACGTATGTGGGAGTGGATATATAGATCCACTTATTCTTGACCTTGGCACTATTTGGAGGTCAGTGTTCAACTTCACGCCCCAGCAGCTTTAACACCTGGGAAAGAGCCTCCGATACCCATCGGATAGGAGGCTGGGTATGCCCCAGAACCGGTATGGATGGCGTGGAGAGGAGAAAACTCTTGCCTCTACCAGGACTCGAACTCCGACCCCTCAGCCATCTAGCCCGTAGGAGGTCGCTATAACGCCTGCACCCCTCCCAGAATGTAGTAACTCTCTAATGATGACGTAATAGTGTACGTCACTGACTCCGTCATTTCATTGGGAGATGGTGCACAATACGGCCCTTCCCCCGAAATACAGTGCCCTCATTGGGTAGGGATGTTGAGGCAGTCGCAGGCTGCGCGCGCAGCGTAAGAGTGGAAAGGTGTTGAGAGATAGCGTAATTGCTTGGGGTCCTATTACAGGTATTGACTTTTAGCAGAATGATTAACTGGCCTTGTTACGTGTGTTGCAGCAATCAAGGGGCTGCCGTGTACCGTATACAACAGAACATACGATAACGGAGAGACGTTCCTGTTGGACTGCCGGACGCAATGCGCATGTCAGGTAAGGGATACTCGCTGCTATCTTCTGGGATGTGACGCCGTGTGGGATGGAGGGGTTGTTGTTTATTTAACAACACTTTCAGTATCGAGACTAGCGCCATATTGCAGGATGAGAAATGAATTTGGGAGGATTTGGAAAGAAGCGGCGATGGCCCAATTGAGGTACTGTCGCTAAAGTTATCTGGAAGGACTGAGAAAAATAACGAACAGTGCTACAAGCCGGGAGGTCATGGGTTCGAGTCCCGATGTAGTCATCGGATTTTTTAATTTACCTAATCCAGGCGCACCATGGCCCTGGGGTCGACTCAGACTCTAACAGAAATGAGTACCAGGAATCTTCCTGTGGATAAAGGGCGGCTTAAGGCTAACCTCACCGCCATCTGTGAGCTGTTTATCTAGAAAATGTAGGATCTCCGACGTCTCGCAACCCTATGGACTTACACTGCCTGATACAGGGACAGATTTACCTTTTTTGTTACCTCAGTCAAGACGGTAGGCGCCCCAACCGGGATTCGAACTGAGCACTAATAGAATACTCATTTAGATTGTCATTTCTAGACCAGTGTATTTGGTGTGACGCTATTTGTTCCTGTACAGTTTCGGAGGAAAGTACTGCTACAATCCCCACCTTACCTCATCTCTGCATAAATGTGCTGCAGTATCTGCGGGTCCAAGTGGATGCTGATGCTAGCAGATTGAGGGCGGATGTGTGCTGTGGATTGTGGGACTTCTTTGCAAATGCTCTCTCTCGTTCATATCGGATATAGGGCGTTACGCTGTGTGTTAAAGCGTTTAATAAGTTATGGACTCCGCATTGCGGCGAGCTCTCGCTACAGATCCCAACCCCGCGCCGTATCCGATCGCCTCTCTATACACCGGGGCTAAGCATAGGGTCAGCACACACGATTTAATGACATGGGGTAAAGCGGGGCAATAACGGAAAATGAAATAGGGTAAATTGGGGTATAGAGACACATTTTTCTTTCTTTTCTCTGGACGCCTTCATGAATTAAAGTCGGAACGTATTATTCGGAGGAGCGCAGATAGCGCAGTCGATATAGCGACTGGCTACGGGCTGAACGACAGAGGGGTCGGAGTTCGAGTCTCGGTATGGTCAAGAATTTTCTCTTCTCCACGTTGTCAGGACCGGATCTGCGGTCCACCTAACGTCCTATCCAATGGATATCCTATCTTCATATCCTGCTAGTGCCTCCACTCCCCCATACGTCTTCATGTCGTAGTGCGTAATTAATTAAGCACATGGACTACTTTAGCTTTTACCTTATGTGTTTATAGGATTTAGTTATCAATTTGTATGCTCTTTCACGTGTCATACATATGTATGTAAATATATTAAATTTTATTCTTCCCAAATTTATTTTATTTTTGCAAGACATATACAATACATGGTATACAGAAAGCAGAAGGAATAAGGGATATACAGAGGATAATGGTATAAACGCTGTAATTTGAAGGCTCCTAAAGCTCTTTGCTTAGTTATTGCATGTTACAGTGTTTATGGGGTCAAGTTACATAATAAAATTACGTGATTTAATCTGTTACATTGATAGCACGGATGTTATAGGATAGTAAACCATTGGAGTATTGCACATTACCTTTTCCATACTGTACAGGATCATTAACCTGTACGTGGATTGCTAATGAAAAGATTTTGTTTGCTGTACTCTTTTAAACATTCATTTGTACATTGTATAATAACTAGAAAAAAAACATAAGCTAAATGGAAGGCAGGTGTATGTTTGCGCAATGTCCGTTGAAAATTCTACGGCAGATCTTTTTTTTTTCTAATATGACGTGACGTGTCATCTGTTTATAAGCCTCTGCGGTGAGATTTCATGTAAGCCGTTAAGTGGCGCTTCTATCGGCGTTCCCGTGAACTCGTTGTAAACTGACGAACTACTTTTTTATGTACAGAGGTATTTTAATTTTGTTCCTATCTCAGATATGTCAAAGTAGCTTCACTCCTTATGATATAGAACCGAGAGGATTCTGTAAACGGACTCGGGCCCCTTATACTGCACGGCCCCATAGAACAAAAGAGATGCAATGGTAGTCTATATATTGCCTGTCTACTCGTACTTCATATTACCTCACTTTCCCCTACCTTATCTCGTGTTACAAAATCTGGCATTCTAAGCTAAACGTGTTTTACAAATTTCCAACTTTTTTTTTTTCAATGGAAAACTGCACCGAAATCTGCTTCTGCATGCGATATAGAATTTCTGGACTAGGTCGGATCGAATATCGAGGGTTTTTCAACGTTTTGGCGAACAATATAGTTGTCATCTTCAAGGTTAATAATTTTGAGAATGCGTTTGACATTAAACCACGATCACGGAAACTGCAGAATTTGTCGAAACTTTGGAAAACCTTCAACATTGGACGTAGCTTAGTACCGAAAGCCGACGCCATACACGGAGTTCCAACCACAAAACCTCTCTTCATGACATCCGTTTTGATATTAGATTCACGGAAATGTTCTCTGTCCGTGAAGTTTGTGAACATTTGTTTCCAATAGTTCCATGCCTTCGGCCCAGTTCTCCTTCCCACGGATATACTCGCCATAAGAGTATCAGAGCGCAGTCCGGTCTAAATCACGAAGATTGTCTCTGAGCTAACCCGCGGATAGCAGGGAGATAGCACGGCAGCTGTAATTAGCAGCCCGCGACGGGAAGTGGCTGCAAGGGGGGGTAGGAAGCAGTGGAACTGCTGGTTACGCCGTGCGTTGTTTCCTCTGCTGCAGACGTCAGACTCACAAGAGTGGCCTTGTTAGGCGTCCCCCCAAAACGTTACAGATGCATTCTTAATTAACGGAATAATATGGGTTCCGTGACCTTGAAATGGAAGACATGTTGTTGATAGGTTATTTGATATTTAAATATAGTTGCCTCCTAAATGTGAAATCTAAATGAGCTTTATGGTTTCACGTGTTACTTTCTGGTTTTAAATCATGCGTGGCCTTCGTAAGCTAGCAACAAAAGAGGCTGAATTGTTTCGTAGGTTAATCTGTGTTCAAGGCCAATGGATTTTGTAAGCTAGCAACAAAAGAGGCTGAATTGTTTCGTAGGTTAATTTGTGTTTTAGTAATCTAGTAAGCAACCATACCACAGAAAGATGTTCCATTGCGCTGGATGTGTTTAATTCGTTACCAATGAACGAAAGTTTGTTCTGTCCAGGTCTCGCTCACAAGTCTCTGAGGATGCGAATATGTCACAGGATTATTCTCAATTCATTAAATAAAGTACACGAATGCCTTTCCGAGATATGAGTCGAGGATCTCCCGCTGAGATAACCCGCACTATCAGCTAGTTTTAATTGAGAGCAGTTAAATCCTGGAAATCAGTTGACCTACTTCAGTGACTGTTGATGTCCGGAAAGTTGTAAGGCTAACCTAATTACTGAGTCAAAGGGTGACTTAAATTAGGCAATAAATATGTAATGCTGTGGAGTGGGCTTTAACAGACAGGGCTGACCAAAGTGCACCCCACACTCAAAACGACGATGTAAATGCCTTATGTGCTCAGATACGAAGCCAAACGGCTTGGGCACTCTGACCTATACTCGTTCGGGCAACGTAAAGTTTAAAAAATTCGCATATTAACCTTGCCATGTTTGCCTGCATCTACTAATGTAATAACTGGAGGGGTGTTGAATGAATTCTGATTACATTTAATACTGGAAAGTTTTATTATGAGATGAAACTTGGTTTCTTACATCAAGGTGGGAACGCAGACTGAGGGTGTTGAGGAGAATATTTGGACCGAAGAGAGATGAAGTGACGGGAGATTGGAGAAAACTGCATAATGAGGAGCTTCATAACTTGTACTCTTCTCGAAGTATAATTACTTATAGAATGATCAAATCAATGACGATAAGATTGGCAGGGCATGTAGCACTCATGGGGTTAACAGGAATGTATATAGGATTTTCGTTGGAAAGCCATAAGAAAAGAGACCACTAGGAAAAACCTAGACGTAGGTGGGTGGGGCTGTTGTGAACACGGTAGTGAACCTTCGGGCTCCATAAAATGGGAAATTCTTTAGTAGCTGAGCGACTTCTAAAGGAGACAGTTCCATTGAATTAGTTAGTTATTCGAGAGTTTCTTTACATTCCAATTTTGTTTCAAATTTGGCAACAAAATCTGACACGCGTAAGTGGGTTTGTGCAAGCAGTTAGAGCGCATGTCCCTAGTGAAACAGATTTCGAACAAAAGTCAGAGGAAACTGAATGTCCGGTCTTTTACCCAATATGCTTTTTTTTTCAGTACATATTATGGGTTTCGATATAACTAGAAGTTATACCTGCGCTTGTCATCTCGAAAAGTAGGCGAAACAAATAACCAGCAAGATTCTGCACTCACATTTTTGGTTGGTTTCTTTTGTTACTCTACTACCATGAAGAAGGAAGCGCTATATGCCTCCAAAATGAAGTAAACTATCAGACTAAACGACGTCACATCGCAGAAAATACTCCACACCACGACACGAACGTAAATATTATAAACTGTATGATCAAATTTGTCAAATTAGGTATAGATTGGTCAGCTTGGCCAAGATCCTGCATCCTGCCGTGTCTTTGAGACCTGCTCGCTCTCAGCAGAATGTGCAGGGAAATTTACCGAGTCCATTAACCAGGGTAAGAATCATGGTGCGTATATGGGGTATAACACGGCCTTGGAGTATGACTCCGTCTGATTGTACAGCTGCAACCACTGTCCAACTGTCCTTCTCATTTCTAATGCTCAGCACGTAGGAAAGCTCCAGAAAAACGGCCTGTGCGCGCCTCACAACTTGGAGAACAAAATCGACGCTCCTCTCCCTTACCTTGTGTATCTTATGTTTCGTTAATGGTGAAAACGTTTAGTTCGCTCCTGGATTTAACCACGCAGAGAATGTATCGTTGTTGCGCAACAATATGGCTACCCCTCCCGACACGCTAGACAGATGTTTCGTAGATTTTTATGAGCTCATCAAGACTGCAGATAGATGTTCTTGGCTATTTCGCCCTCCTCACTGCCTCCATTTGTCATAGGCTGTTTCACAAGTAACAAACCCAGCTGTTTACGCTCTACGCACACTACATGGACCTCGTCAGAATTGTTATCAAGGGCCGGCGGGGGCGGGGCACCGGAGTATGCAGAAGGTTTGCCTACAAAACGCACGTTTGAGTCGCTTGGCATAATTTTTAAGGATCATAAGAACAGTGTTCTTGATTTTTAATTTTTAATACGGCGTTAATATTTGGTGAACGCCTCTGTGGTCTAATGGTCAGAGTTCCTGTACTGAACCTGAGGTCCCGGGTTCGATTCACGGCGCTGTCAGATTTTCTGAGAAGTAGTGGGTCTGGAACGGTGTCCACTCAGCCTCGTGATGATAATTGAGGAGCTGTTTCAAAGAAATAGCGGCTCAGGTCTAGAAAACCGTAATTAACGTCCGTGGGGATTCGTTGCGCTGACCACGCGACACCATCTATCCGCTAATGCTGGAACTAAATTCGCCGACAAGCGGCGGTCGGTCGGTCGATATAGTTCGCTTGCGGACTCAAGCCACGGAATTTCTCTTTGTTTTATTAATATTAAGTATATTTGTGTTTAAATGTTCATATATTTCCAAAAATCTGCCCAGTACCATAGATGCTGAAAATATTGCCCAATTTCCGACTTCCGTTAAATTCCCTTCCAGCTACACCTGGCCTATGTCAACCAGCGCGAGGCGCTTGTAGCTACCGACAGTTCTCACTGGAAGGGAATATTGGGATGTACAGTGGAGGGGGAACGTAACAGCTGAAAGGCGAGGATCCTTGAGACTTCTTCTGTGGCCTCAGTAGTGTTAATCAGTTATTTGCGGGAGGTACTAAGGAGCTGGGAGCGGTATCTGTGGACATATGCCATTCTTGCTCTTCTGAAACGTTTCCAGGCCAACTCTCCCGTTCTAAGAATGGTGCTTCATGGTTTAGACGCTACAGAAACCAAGCAAGATACGATTTCTTGATATAATAATTGCCTTGTTTGCTCTAAGTCGAAGAAACGTGTTTACTCTATCCCTTCAGTAATTTCTATGGCCCCGCTTTTCTCAGGAAATTGCCACTGCGCTGCTACAAGAGCCATGTAACGTGGGAGGATGTACGGACTCGAGACCTTTTAAGGGGTAATGTATTAATGGTCATATAAAATTAAATACATTTTTTAACCAGTATGTTTATGAAACGGAGATCTTAATTCACACAATTACTCTTAAAACATAAGCGCATCTTCAGAAAATAGATTATGCAAATTGATTCAAATTGAGGTGTACATTGCTCTTGACCAATTGCACTGTAATGTCCTTTCCCGCCCATTTCTTTATGACATCGCGTCCTATTTCACAGTTATACTTTCCTACTATCGACGCATCTTCACACAAAAGTATTATTTAATTTGATAGAAATTGATTTCTTCAGCAAAAACCGATTCAGCTAGCTGAGGTATTTAGTTGTTTTCTTCAGTCACTACAGGCAAATATTAGGATAAAGGAAATGTTTAAAGCTATCCCTGTAACAGGCCGTGGAGGCCCATAGGGTTGTGAGACGTTGAGGTTCCCACATTTTCTAAACAATCGGCTCATAGGTAGTGGTGAGGTTGTCAGCCTTACGCGCCGGCCGCCCTGTACCTACAAAAGATTCGTGGTACTTATTTCTATTAGAGGCTGAGTCGACCCCAGGGCCACATTGCGGCTGCAAGGATAAACGCCATGATTGGTTCCTTCTCAACGCTTTCTAATTTATAATTCCCCATTCAGTCATCCACCCGTCGCTATGTATTCTGGGTAACCGACATAGAAGACGCCACGCCCAGAAGACAGCAGGCAATGCTCATTGTCGCAACTTATGTTATGACTTCTGCTTTCGGGATTGCGCAGCGTACAAGTTCGTCCTTCCAAAGTTTCGACAAACAATTCAGTTGTCATCATCGAGGTTGTTATTGCTGGAAATTTATCTCACCCCTCAGAACAGCCACTTATTGAACCAAACACCACACGAAACGAAACGTAACAGAGCAGGGTCAAGAGAAACCGTAAATGGGCCCCTTTTTCTGTCGAGGGTCGGACATTCTTTACACCACGAATCGCTACTTTTTAAGCGTCCAACCCTCTCTCCTTTCCATTAGGAAGGCTAGCAAGAAATCAACTGTAGCCGAGGCTTATGACTTCCTTTTGTAACCATGGGCGCACAATGTGTGGAGAGGGTGTAGGGTGGTACGGTCTCTGAAGTAAAGAAGGGGCAGCTTATCTCATGCCTCACGTCTCTTTCGAAAATACGAGGTCACAAAATCGCTGCCCCGCCACAAATGAGAAAGTTCCTGGAATTAAATTACAAGTCGGTGGTGTTTGGGGGGTTCAACATGCAATGTGTACAAAAGTGGCCAAAATTGTGCGTCATAATTCTATTGCAAAATTACAAATATTTGTGTGATGTGTCTTATTGTAGTACCACTGCCACCGGGTAAACACCCATTTGCGGTTTAAATAAATAATAATAAAATAATTTGTCTCGTTAGTGGTGACTTCTATTCTCATAGTACTCATAGTTTAATAACAACAACCATGAAACTATATATGGACATGTGCTAGGCCTCATGTTTGTGTAGTTTTTTGATGATTATGTTAACTCTCGCAGATGGGTTATGTTGTATTTTGTTTATATACCTTGTGTAGGTTCTGGTGTCATGATATAGGGACTAGGTCTATTCATTGGTCCCTACTGAGTGGGTTTCACCTGAAGACGGAGACAGAATATAGTCCTCGAAACGTTGTTTTAAATAAAAATAGGACGGTGGATAATGTCCAGAAACACGATAGTTGTATTAATATACCATCGTCGCAAACTTTTTAGACCTTAGCGTAATTATGAAGTTTTCTCCCTCCTCTTATTTCGTCCCTTCTCTGTTCGGATGTTCTGAACCTCCAGGCAGTAACAGGACAAAGGCATGGGTAGTTCTACTTCATGCTTCTTATTATTGGTATCAGGCAATAAGTCCCTTCAGTCACGCACAGTGCCTGCAGATAAGGGCCGACATGTAAATGCGTTCCTATCTTAATAATTCAAGGAACAAGATTCGGTTTTGAAATTGATTTGCGTCTGTATTCAAATTTGAATAGACAACTGTTGAATACTAAGAGGCTCAGATTTTGTCGGAATTGAAGTGATTCCTTCAGAATAATTCATATTCGTGTTGTATTGAACCGTACGTCTATGGCAGTTGTTCATGTCTTATTCTGTGCCTTTGTGATACAGGGTGATTGTTAAGAAGTTAACTCACCATATCGAGTAATTGCCTATAAGACGGTTTGTCATGGCATTTGTCCCTTGAGTCACAGTGTCAATGTACACGTATTTTTCTTCTTTGTCAATTTTAATATTATCCCTGTATAGACAGCATATTTATTTGTTGCCAATGCAATTCCGAAATAATTGCTCATGATCAGATTATGGTAATAATGTAAATTGAAGTAAGTTTGCAAGTGGTGACCTCTCTTCTTTTCCTTCTTACTCACTTACACTAGGAAGGACAATTGTTTGTTTAGAACCTTCGATAATTGGCCATTCGTTACTGCGCTGTGTGAACAGCGCCCAGGACTAAGTATAGATATCCACGCTCCCTTCAGTAAGTCCATTATTAACGTCACATATCCAAGCCAATATCAGAACCTGAGTGTAACCACGTTTATCCAAACAGTTTTCAGAATATTCAGTAACAACAACTCTCGCAAGAGCATGTTTCAGAGCGTCCAATATTAACGACGCCTATCGACGCCTGTTTCAGAACGGAACGTACGCATGCGCGTCGCTATGCCCTCAGGAGTACATCTCGCCCCAGGGGACCTGCAGACACCCGCGTCTGGTTGAGGTGCCGGGCCAGTGCTGTCGGGAGTGGATGTGCGACAACACAGCAGGTAACTGGCGTCTCCTTACTGATACTCTCCCCAGGCTTGGGGCACGAGCCTCACAGATGTGACTCCCTCGTCAACATGAACAGCTGATTCTTTGCTGACTGGTTCCTTGGTTTATTCTTCCACCCTGATGACGGGGCCATTATGTTTCCCCGAAACATAAACGGACATTAATCGGACTACAAGACGTTACAACCAAGAAGGTAGTCACCGCTGTGATAACCTCCAATCCAGCTTTAATTTATCTTCTGGGTCACGTGATTAGACATCTGGTCTGGGGTGCAGATGAACGTGGTAAAAAGCAGCATAGCAGTGGTTGCGGTGTCTAGGGAGGAAGAGAGGGAGGGTAACGCACTGTAACTAACTCCCTGTGTATTAGAGCCGTTGCTAAGCAGTGACTGTGTAAACAGCGGCCCTGCTAAGTAACGCCAGCAACATGCACGTAGGCAACAATAGAAGAACGGTGTTTTCTGTGGTCCGCACCGCTGCCGTTTCTGTGCAACAGCTCGGTAAACACGTTCCCGCTGCAACGGACACGAACGCAGCAGCAGAACGGTGTTTTCTGTGTGGTCACTGCAGAGATATGACCAGGGAAGTTGGAGCAATGACTTGAGAGTCGACTTTGAGTTCATGAGTGCATCAGTATATGTACCACCGAAGCGACGAGAAAGAGTGATGTTGAATTGATCAGTGAGATATAGCGAAATTCCAGGAATAATCAAGGCAGTGTCTGTTCAGGACTGCATAGAACATTGGGTGTAACTGTTAGACGAAACATTATCATATTGCACGTGTACCGTCAGAGCGTTCGGCTGCACGTGTGTGTTCAGCGGTAACTGCGTCACCGCCGCGGGCTTGCGCCATCCTCGGGGGGGGAAAAGGAAGTTCGAAACTCGAGGGAGGAAAGCGAAAAGTGAATTTCGTATCCAAGACGGGGGATGTCCCGGCGCCGGGTTACCAAACACTTCGGACGAACAAACTTTTTACACTGAAATCAGAATACCAGACATTGTTGCAACAATGTCCCGAACGGAAGCACAACTAAAACAGCTCATTAAGGTGCTGGGCGACATGGAGGACGTGGCAAGGCACATCCCAGTCTCTGTAGGGGAAAGTGTGGAATGGGCTAGCAACTTAAATGCGGAGGAAGAGAACGGAGCGAGCTACTGCAAAGGTCTCCAGGGAAAGCCACTGTGCCCTGTACAGTGATGTTAATTTTTCTGGGTTTATGATTTTTAAATATTGGTTATGGAGACATGTTCCGTTTCGAAACTCTCTGTTATAGGGAGTGTCCTGGGCTTACTCCCAAAATAAACCCCATAAATTCACTCTGCAGAGGAAGTATCGAGTTATTGACCGCCAGGGGTGAGCGGTGCGCATAGCATCTCTGTCCTCTGTCGGAGTTTTCTTGGGACCTTTAAAGGCCTCAGCCGTAAGGCAGTCTGTCCATACGTGCAATCATATATAAGTAAAGAACGTGCTAAATTCAGAACAGGCTTCGAAGTATGTTGGTTGCTCCTTCCTTCTTGACTGCTTCTGGATCCTGTGTCTAATGTGTGTACAATTCCTTGTTAGGAACGAATCAGGAAATGTGGTCATTGCGCAGGAAATCCACTGGACCCTCGTTTTGCTTTACGTCGAAACATAAGATGTGTATATTATTTCTCTCTACAACTTTCGCCCGTGGAGGTATAGCTCCAATACTCTTTACCTCGGCACTAGATGGAAGTGAGCAATCAGCTTCACGCCCCGGGCTCTTCAACCCCGTTACCCGTTCGACAGGAAACTGAGTGGGCCATGTAGAAGATAAATATTTGTCCCTTGCTTGGAATCGAACCCCAGCTATCCAGTCCGTCGCTATGGGAACTTCGGAACCCTGACAAAACCGTATCTGTTAGAGACAGTGTTTCCGTGTGTGTCTCTCAGACGGTGAGCTGGGCAGCAGGTCAAGTCCACACAAAGGCTCTGAATTTGAAGACCTGCCCAAAGAGAACAGTGTTCTCACACCCTTTGAGAAAATGTCTTTATGTCCTCACTCGTCCCCCCCCCCTTGCGGTCGCCCGTCGCATCGTTATCTGGGCAGGATCTCTTCCAGAAAGGTGACTTTTCACGTTCTGTCTCAGTCAACATCTGGAGAAAAGGAATTTCCCTTCTCTGGAAATAAACTTGGCGAGCTCAGTAATTCTGGAACATAGAAAATGGTGGTCGAGAGAATTTGCGGAGGGAGATATACAGGGTGTCCCAGGAGAAGAGGGCAATGTTCTGGGAGGTCACAGTATCGGTCATTCTAACCAAAAAATGTGTATATGTACACGGTTTCCCAGATAGAGATATTTCACTGTACAGTTCCAAAACTGTTGATAAGAAAGAGATATTAAGTACTGTTTCTAATACCGGTATTTATTGTTCAAGTGACAAAGTTGGTACAGTTTACCTAGTATCATACATTTTCGAAAATTACACTGGCAACATCAATGCACTCTGCACCTCATGTGAGGACATGGCGTGTTGCTAGTCTGTACTGTGTACCAACGATTTGAGCGATCTTGGCATTATAAGGGTTCAGGGAACGTAAATATGCTTGAAAGAAAGCGTTTGTGCTGTATACTGAAGCTACAATCCCAGGATGTGTCTCATAGTGACGAAGCGACCAGAATTCCTATCGAGCCGGCTAGCTTAGCGGTAATCCTCTAGATTCGTAATTGGGAGGTCATGAGTACGTATCTCGGGCAGGGCAACCTCTAAATCGACTGACGCATTTTGTTGGTTTCGTCCGCCCCTTCAGGAAAATGTCTCGGTAATAACCATAATAAGCCAGGATCGTTTCCTTTCGGATCCATCCATGTGTCCTGCCATTCAACACTGTACAGTCTAGTTACTGACGCTGTCGCAAAGGAACACATGAGAACGGTAATTGAGAGTCTGATAAAGGCACATTAACCAAGTAATCTCAAAATGAAGCTAAGACATTCTGACTTGGTACTCTGTCTGTTATCTGAACAGTCTTGCAGGATACAGTGGCGAACCCTGGCGGAAGTCTCCGAACTTGTTAATGACTCTGGGAGATTCAGTAATTGCTTGAAGTAGTTTCCCCAACCGCCGCTCTTAGTTGTTGTCGCTACCACAGCCAATCTTCCTCAATTACTATTGAGATAATGGCTAGCCAGGAATTCAGAATGAGGGGATTTACCGGAATTAAACACTGCAGTGGAAATAGAAGGCCCTGAGTAACCATACGCCTTTCATTGTAGATCAGAAAATGTCGAGTAGTTACTATAGGATTCTGACGATGGTGTATAACACACTGATATATTGGGTTTTTGGACTTTATCCATCGTCCTGGTTTTTAAGATAACTAATATTATTAGTTGTTATTATTATTGTTTTATTATTAATATTACTAATATTATTAGTTATCTTAAAAACCAGGACGGTGGATAAAGTCCAAAAACCCAATATATCAGAAAATATCGGCCCAAAATCAATGTTTTGCGCTAATAAAAATTAGTGAATCTTAATGTGACATTTATTGAAGTGCTGTGTTTTGTTTGAAAGTGTTTATGTGTGTTATTTGTGTGTTGTCTTATTGTAATACCACTGCCACCGGGTGAAAACCCATTTGCAGCTAAATAATAATAATAAGAATAACAACAGTAGATTATTAGGCGTTTTTTACACACACACAAAGATTATGTGAAGATCATATCTCCTTGTTATCTACCTTCAGCAACTAAACCATGGGCGTGTCTTACTCAGATTCAGTGTGAAAAACTTTCGACTAAGTTGTCAGACAATTTCGACCATCGTCCATCGTAGTCGGCCATAACAACGTCCAAAATTTGACACTTCCGTTATCGCATGAACTTCTACGCAGATCTTTAAGGAATGAATTTTGTTGTGTGTTAAGTGCTACATGTGAGTTTTCGTTTTACTTGTCAAACACAACAAAAGCAAAATATCAAATAACTCACTGACGTTCAACTGTGCATATCTAACTTTACTTGGTTTTAACAGTGTCGCTACATGTTTCTGCTCATCAGGCGATACATAAACAGCCTTACACTACTGAAATGTGCTTTCTCTGTGGATCCATATATTGTCTTTAGTCGTGTGTTAAAGTGATAATACAGAGTGCTTCTCTCGCTCTTACTGTTCAGCATTATATGCTCAAATTATGTTTATCTGTATAAAACAAGCATTTCAACTTATTAAAATCTTAAAATATTAACAGTGTGTTAAAAATTTTAATATTATTAAAATTTTAAAATATCATGCATATATAAATATTATAGCCTAGATATTTTATCGTCCTTAGTTTAAATAAGGACGTGTTTGGTTTGTTGTTGTTCAGGACGATATTTCGGTTTGTTGCTATTATTTTGGTTGAGCAGTGTTGTGTGTTGGATGCAACTGTCCTCTCTTGTGCTGTTTATAATGTTGACATTTGGTGTTGTGTTGTTGTGTATGTTGAGTGTGTTACAGGATATGTAGCCTTTACTCGCGCTTGCGCAGTTACGTCTGCTCTCGTCGCTTGTGAAAGCGAGAACGGGAACATCCGCCAATAATTGTCAAGTCTCTCCGAATTTCAGCCTTAGGGCTGTAACAAACACAGCGACATCGGTCGTACGACGTCCGTACGGTTCATGCCGCATCAAGTAGTAGAATATAAAGTGTAGTCTTAGCTCTCATACGTCACGACATGCGACATCTACCGTACGGCAGTCGGAGAGCAAAGAAATGTATTTGGTCGCTCTAGTGTGAAAAGGAGGTCGTACGGCAAAAAAATCCTACGACATTTTTCCGTACGACCGATGTCGCTGTGTGTGTTCCAGCCCTTACTGCTTCATATTACAGCCTGGTTTACATAAGGCTGGGGGCAGATTTTTTCGAAATGTCCTATTAATCGTTCAGAACATGTTCTTAAAATCGTTATAAGAAACGCCTGCCGTGTTCTTCCCTCGTTCAACCTCACAGGTTTATGAGAAATCCTTGTATAGCTGTGTACTTTAAAATGCATGCAGGTTTGTTACATCCGTACAGCCGTTTATTTTTACCTTTTGTTTTTAATCATTGTTTTGCACCACTCTGTATATTTCATTGTTGAGCTATGGCTTTGTGACATGAGGACAGAAGTAACATAGTCCTGTACAAGAATTAATCTTTAATTTAAGGTAAAATTGTCCCTCTACTTAACTAATGAACCACTACGCCATGAAGTTTTGTGTCGGAGTGGATGTGTAGACTCACCTTTTATTGACCTTGGCACTAGTTGGAGGTGAACGGTCGGCTTCAGATCCCGGCTGCTTTACCCCAAAGGAAAATGTCCCCAGTTGGGTGGACCCCAGAGCCGATCTGGACAACACACAGAAGTGAAAATTCTTGACCCTACTGGGACTCGACCTCCAATTCCTCGATCGTCCAGCCAGTAGCCAGTCGCTAAACCGACTGAGCCGTTCCTTCTCTTATTAATCTTTGATTTCGATATACGAAACTGTTCTGATTTGTGTTTTCTTTTCGGGGTAGTTAAATGTGATTGAAATGTATGTACATACACTGTAGAATTAACTTTATTGCTTTTATGCAAATTATGTGCGAGCAAGTATGCAGCATCCCTCCAAATTAGGCACGCGTTTCATTATATTTGCGTTGCTTAGCAACGGACGTTATGTCTCATTACGTACTAATTCCATAAGATAATCCAGCCTTTTTTTTTTTTGTTTCTTGAACAGCCATGCACTGATCCTACAGTTTTTAAACGTGAAACTTTTGATGTCAGTAATCTGCCAGTTCGCTTTATGTGTACATGAATAGGCTACCGTTGAAGCCCGAAACCTGAGCTTACATCCTTTGCTTCTGGGTCGTATTAGCTGAGAATATTTCATGTGGGCCAGGATATCCCCTGTGACTTGTGCCAAGTAAAACGGAAACGTCAAGTTTGTCTTCAGATAAGCCGCACATTCCCTCGTCCGTCCGTCCGTCCGTCCCTTCACGTCGGAGTGCACCGCCACACATTATAGTTATCACGTCATTTTACTCACTACAAAGTAATTTGTGTTTGTGATTCGTATATACAGGGTCATTCAGAAAAGTCACGTCGGTTTAATTGCATATATATGCTTAATATACAGGAATGATTTTGATGTCATGCAACACGGAAGATTTGGGGGAATAATCTGGAGATAATTATGTTATTAAAAATGTTGGAATTTGATTCCTGCTACCTGGAGACATGGTCCGACAAGATGTTCCAAATTAACTATTTTTGCATTCAGCACGGTAGGGAGGATTGCTACAATTGGCGGGAACCGGGAACGTAGCCGCCAAGTCAGCTTTTGCAAAGTATAGAGTTTCACCAAGTTTTATTTGATGGGTAAATAATTTAGGGCATCCTCAGAGTGAATCACCCTGTATAATGCTCTTCATAATCATATGTAGGCTTGTGTTACTTCTCCCACAGGCCGAACGGGTCTTCATCACGGTCCCCTCTCTCCGTTTCAATTGCCTGTCCGAGGTTTAATAATGCGAGCATTGTTTATTTAACTGCATAATCCACGCAAATAAAGTTTGCTCTCAATCTGCCCAGCAGTTCGCTAACCCCGTAAGCCATGATGATTATAATTGATAAACACAATTCAGTCACTCTGTTTAGAGAATTAAATTTGAATTCGTTGAACTGTGGACTGCAGTGATTGAATATTTAATTACGTTTTTTATATTACTGTCTTCTGCTATTTCACGCAGTAAAATTTGCTAGATCGTTACCGACGTTTCGGTCCAACTTGCTGCCTCCGTCTTCAGGGTAAAACTTCCTCACAAACATTTGGTAAATACCAGACCGTAAGACATCATATCCCGTAATAAGTTAATATCCATAATCACCCCCGCGGGAATCTTATATCTCTCCTGGTATATCTTGTTTGGAGAAACTCACTGTTTACTGTGAGAGCCATACGGAACACATAAATACACTGTGTGGGCAGAATGCAGAGTTTTAGTATCTTGAAGTCCGTACCTCACAGGAAACACACTCCATCTCCATAGCAACGCCCAACCGGTTAATGCTGTTTAGGGAAATAATCGCTCTTTACTGTGAGAGTTTTTCATACGGAATACATAAATACACTTTCCCCCTTATTCCTTCTCAACCCTAGGTGTTATCTGATTATATGTCGAAACCGGCGTTTAACGCCATCTCCCAAGAATAACCCGTGCAATAGTCAATCATAAGCTATCTCATTCATATGCTACACTTCACATATCCACATATAAATAATATAAATATTCACAGAATATACACGATACATAAGAAGAAAAGGCTGTTTGCCCGTTCATGACCTACGACATAACGTTTGTTCACGCAACATGATAACGCTCGACAATATGTCTCTATGGCAACCCGAAATTGCGTAATAACAATGATAAATCTTATCGTTACATTACTTTATATGTATGTAAGTCAATACAATTGGGTTCAGTTTTCTAGCCACCCTGTTGTAAATCCCTGGCCATTCCTGTTTTGTGGAAAGGATCAGATTTCTGGATCATGAAGATATTGCGGGTTATAGGGGCCTGCCATGTCGCGGGAACTCCCCACCCGAAGTGGCCCACCCCGGATCCAGTATTAATCATGGTGGGTATAACTGACTCCAATTCACGCCACAACCCTCACCAACATCGGTACCTTGTCTTCTGCTGCGTCCTGATATATCCGTATGTGGACGCGTAATGCTGTGTTATAGCCCAAGGAACTTTTATTAGTAGCCGGTGAAGGGTAACGTATCCTGTAATATGACATTGACTGTTTTCGTGCTAGAGTGTAGCATAGCTTTCCATCTCCGGTACCCATGTCTGGCGACTCCTCGCGTCCGTAATGAATTCACGGCCAAATTAAAATCAAATTTCGCCTCGTCTAATGAGACGTTTTGCGTATAGCGTTTGCATGTAAGACGCAAGACTCCAGTAACTGATTATTCTTTTCAGCCCAGCACCCCCCGACCTGCCAGCAGGAGTACTCGCAGTGGTCCCCCTGTTCGAGTCCCTGTGGTGTGGGTCTGTCCCACCGTGTTTCAAACCTGAACCCACAGTGCCATCCCACCAACGAGAGCCGACTTTGTCAGCTGCGACCTTGCGAAGGAGAGAGAGTGGCGGTGCCGCGCGGACACGCTAGACATCACCACGTCAGGGTAAGCCACTGAATGCGTACAGCCAACAGCGATACACGAAGTTCAGATGCTAGCAAATGTGTTCAAGGTTCGGAATTTATGGTCTGTTTCTTGATATGTTCATGTGTTTCATGATTTATGTCCTTTGAATATTTTAGAAAACTCGTCTGAGATTTATTTAACATTTTGAACCTTGAGTAAGAGTCACGGTTACTTTACGGCTGGCGGTTTACGGCCAATAAATTCGTCTTAGCATTAAGTCTCTTGAGGTTTAAGACGAGATTCTCTTTAATTGAATCCTTGCGGTAATAGCCCTTATGTAACTTATTCTTTCATGAGAAGATGGGTTTGTCTGCGTGCCTTTCCTTTGTCAAATGTACGTAGGTCGTACCGAAAGTCATGAACAACTTTTTTTTGCATGCAACCTGGGAACAGCAGACGAAAGAGAGTACGGTGGTAGGTGGAACCAGCTGTTGTGTTAATCTTGAGTGTCTTGTGACGTCAATAGCTTGCATCACGTGACCAGTATCACTCCTAACAAAATGGCCGACAACGATATGTCGTTTCGCCAGCGTGCTGTCATCGAATTTCTTGTGAAAGAGGAAATCCCTGCTGCAGAAATTCACCAGAGACTTCAGCGTGCTTATGGAAGTGTGTGCATGGGTGCGAACAGTGTTCGAAGATGGGTGAAACATTTTAAAGATGGAAACACCAGCATCGAAGATGAGCCTCGGAGCGGTTGTCCTCGAACAGCCTCAACTGAACGCAACAACGTACTTAACGCACATATAGCGTGTTATTGAAAATTCTTCCTTGTGCACTGTGCAAGTATACAAGTCCTCTGTCAGTACAAGCTTTGCAAAGGAGACCATGCCTATCTTACGTATCTTATGCTACAACGGCAGCTTAGTCACTTGAACGGTCGTAAGCTTTACCGCAGCCTCTTATATTTTCTGGTGTGAACTACGAATTTCGTGGAAATAATGTTGAGGAATCCAGTTCCTACCTCACAGCAAACATTTCGTCTATAACAACCTCCAACCAGTCAGTGCTATTGGGGAGAATGTACGCTATCTGAGATAAATGCAGAGCTTCCTCGAGGACTATCGTCTTCTCGGGCAGATGAGGTTTGCACGCCCCAGTGACCCTGAGAGCTATGCTGGCGGGAGTGTAAGCTCCTGGTAGAGCCAGTCATGGCATGTAGGGCAAGATGAAGTGTAGTCCCCTGTCCTTCCGGTTGGGGACTGGGTGTGGGGCTTACGTACCACACTGGTAATTTTATTGTTACGAAACCTTCAAAGTGTGTGTGGAGGAGGCCAAGACGCACGCAGGGTTGTAGCGCCAGTAGACAAGAGAAAGGTAAATATGGTAACCTGTGATGGTGGTAATAATATTTGTTTAGGCATACAAATTATGGAGCTCCTGAAGAATACTATATTCTGCGATATGACGCCGTATAATGTGGTAGATATTCATCGACGTTTTGGAGGATCGTACTGCCTCCAGCCTCAGGATCAACAAGCAACGGTCTGAATTAGTCCCATTCTTAATCTCGGACCAAATGAAGGTGAGCCGTTACCTTTACGCTCCGGTCGCTTTACCCTTGGGGAAACAGACGTCGGTAGCCATTAGAGAGGTTGGGTGGGTCCCAGATCCGGCCTGGAGGCTGTAGAGAAGAGGAACTTACATTTCCGTGCCTGGAATCGAACCCCAGTCGTCTAGCCAATTCCCATCTTGTGGAAAGGCTGCGGTACTCTCCTAACATAATGACAGCACGGAGCAGCTCTCTGGCAGTGTTCGTTAGTGCGTCCTGCCCGATGATGGCTTCATCAGCCGAAACATGTAGCGCACTGACCAGTAGACGCATTGTACACAGTGAAATGTGAAAGTGCCGAAACGGAAACAAAGCTAAGAAGGTATACTATCCCAACATTCTCCTGTAATTGCTGAGGAAAACCATGAAATACCCTCAGGATGTTCGGTGTCTCGGCCGCTTGAACCAATTTGTTTCCTTCTGAAAGACAATGAACTGCACTAAAGGTGGAGCATGCTTTTTGGCACTTCCTATAGAGCGTGTGCCGCAGGTGCAAGCATATTGTTATGCTGGCACCAAAAAAATAAATAGACTCCACGTATTGACAGAGCATGTTTTTTGTGGTGATATAATTCCACTCTGCAATCAATACCCCCCTCCGCCCGCCCCCTCGCTGTTTCATACGAGCGACTACCTGTTGCAGACATCAGGGGGATAAAACTCTCCTTTCTCCAGAGACTCGAACCCACGCCTTACAGATGAGTGAGACGCTCTACAGCAAAAATTACCCATCTCAGCACCGTGCTGGGTAGTATACGACCACTGGGAAGACCAAGACGTAGGTGGGTGGACAATATTAAAATGGATCTTAGAGAGACAGGTTGGGATGGTATGGATTGGATTGATGTTGCTCAGGATAGGGACCAGTGGATGGCTCTTGTGAACACGGCAATGAACTTTCGGGTTTCATAAAATGCTGGGAAGTTCTTGAGTAGTTGTACAATTGGCGGCTCCTCAAGAAGGGCTCAGCTCCATGAGTAAGTGAGCAGGTTAGCAGAGGGGTAACGAGTTATGTTAGAATCTCAGGCGGCATACTGGCTATATTGACCACGTTTTTCCTGGCTTTCCTTTCGAATCCTTTTCAGTTCACCATTCAGCCTTCAGTCCAACACTCGACCCTTCATAAACGAAAAACTTAAAGGGTCGCTAAGGAGCCCACACTTCAGCAATCGGGTTTAACTTGCGCAGCCTACGTAACGCGTGTTGCAAATGTTTTCATAATAAACCTACATATCTATGGATATCAGCAAATAAATGAAAAGAAATATCTTTGACATATAACGCTTTATAGTCAGTTCGAAAGTCAGTCGACGTTTCGGGGGAAATTATCTCCATCTTAGGGTCAAAAAGTAGGCTAAGCAAACCAGTATGAAATTAAAGTCTCCTCCGAAACGTCAGTTGGCTTACACCAGACTACAGAGCGTTATATCTCAGCAGATCGAAATCTTCCACAAGCATATCTCGCGATGGTTGCGTTTCTATGAGGAAGAGTCAGCGGAAATGTTTATTGGAAATTGTTTAATTTGAGAAATTACGATTCTAAAGGGAAGTTTCTCAGCTGCGGCAGCTTCCGCTAACTTTCAACATGAAGGAGAATCAGTTTCAAAGAAGTTTCCTTCTTAATGTTTCTTTGGACATGAAAGGAACTCGACATAATTTCCCGGGAAAAGAGACCAGTGAAGTTGGTAACAAATGCCGTAAAATTCTTAACGCAATTTCTAAGACATCGAAGGGTAAAGTCGTGTACCGTGGGTGGATGGGTAAGTTGAGGAGTAAAGGATAAAGAACGTATGCCTCTTGGGATGGGGCACGCGGTAGCGTAGTTGGTTGAGGCAGTATGTTACAAGCCGGAAGGTCGCTGGTTCGATTCCCGATGAGTTTTTTTTTATTCAATTGACCTAATCCTTCCAGCCGCACTATGTCCCTAGGGTCGACTCAGGCTCTAACAGAAATGAGTACCAGGAATCTTCCTCGGGGTAAAGGACAGCCAAAGCGTAAAGCTGACAACTTTACCGCCATCTGTGAGCCACTTGTCCAGATAATGTGGGGGCCTCGACGTCTGACAACTCTATGGGCCTCCACGGCCTGTTACAGGGGTAGCTTTACTTTACTTTTTACCTTTCAGCAGACGCATTCGGCTAATTGGCGTTCTCCTCTAGTGAGTGTTCCGGCTGAGATTCGAACCCATCACGTCCAGAATAGAAAACAGAGTTGTTGCTACATTAACATGCTTTATAGTCTTCCTGTTCGAGGGGTCTCGGTTTCAGAATTTGGACTTGAGACTGGCCTACCCGACTGGCAGTTTCCATGCGAGGCCTCAGAGCAGTTCTGCGGAAATGGCGTGAATTAGGCCACGACCACTTCTTTGCAAGTCGCTATTCATTAATCGCCCTGTGTAATCCGTGCTTCTGACAAGAGCCGCAAAACAAACCAAAAATACGTAAAGGAAAGTGAACGGTGGTTGTCTTTATGCTTTGTTGAGCTCCGCGCCAACAGGATGTATGGATAAGTAGAGGTAGAACTCCACGCATTCATAATCTTGGCACTAAAATGAGAGGAGGGGTCAGCTTTACACATCGGCCGTTTAACCCCTCCCCCCTGATGAAGAGCCTCCACTACTCAGTGGGTAGGAGAGGCTGGGTGTGTCCCAGAGCCGATCTGGACGTGGTGTCCCTTGCGTGAAAAGGATTGGGTTTTCGTCGTCACCCAGCAAGTAACCTAGTCACTATATGGGCTGATATGTGGTAAGAAAATCAATAAATGGATACATTTTTTTTATTGCTAGTGGGGTGGGACTAAGTCCCTTGTACTGCGGCCACTTCTGGCCTATTGTACCAGCCCCAGATGATAGGTGAGGGTGATTGTGGAGCAATTGGTGGAATGAAGATTGGCAGGGGAAACCGAAGTACTCGGAGAAAACCTGTCCCAGTGCCACTTTGTCCACCACAAATCCCACTTGAACAGACCCCGAATCGAACGCGGGTCGCCGCGATGGGAAGCCAGCGACTAACCGCTTGAGCTATGGCGCGGCCGATAGATATATATAAAAAGATAAATAAATAAAAGTAAGGTAAAGTTTCGCAAAAGATAAGTACACAGAGAAATGAATGAATTAATAAATAAAATGTTTAATTCATTAATAAATTAAAATATAAATAAATAAAGATAAAACATAAAGTTGTCCCTGTACCAGGCCGTGGAGGCACATAAGGTTGTGATACGTCGAGGCTTCCGCATTTTCTAAACAGTCGGCTAATAGATGGCGGTGAGGTCAGCCTTACGCGCCGGTCTCCTTTTACCTCCAGGAAGATTCCTGGTACTCATTTCTGTTAGAGGCTGAATCAACCCCAGGGCCATAGTGCAGCTGAAAAGATTAGGTAAATTGAAAAAATCCGATAACCTAATCGGGAATCGAACTCGCGACCTTCCGGCTGGTGGCATATTGCCTCAACCAACTATAGAAACAAATAAATAACAGTGTGCTTCATGTCAGCATTCGACAGGCATGTACAGAAATTACCACAGAATAAACCTCACTTGGCCACTCCTGAGTGTCAGCTGTGGGCTTGCCTCGTGGACTGCACCCGTAATCACGTCCGTCCGTTTGTGCCCAAAATAAATCGCTCCTCTGTCCTGGACAGGATCGGCTCATTATTTGTGTGAGTCGCGGTTCTTAGACGCACAGTCGAATTAATCAGTTGTAAGCAACATTCCTCACCACGCGCTCTCAACAGAATGCGCAGGGATTGGGTTAAAGCAGGGCCTTAGTTAGAATGCATCACCCTTCCTCTTACCATGCAGCTGCAACCACTACATCGCTACTTCGTCTCACGAGTCTCAAGCCAAAAAAAAAAACACGGTCTGTGCACGTGTGAGTGGAGTTCATGTTAATACGCTCGATAAGTGGCAGTGACGTCAGAGTTTCCGGCCTCCAACGCATCCTTACTTCAATTTGAATAAAAGCGTTGTTCTTTCCCCACGGTTTCGTCCTACGCAGTACACTCCAGTGCGTGTGTGGGAGACATACGGAAGAAGGAAGAGGAAAGGAAGCGAGGGAGAAGAAATAAACGAAGTAGCAAATCGGAAAACAAAGATTATAGAAACGTGTGACAATAGGAAAATTAAGAAACCAGTAGAACAACAATGAGAAGACCACCACAGTTTGTTCGCTCTGAGCTTAGTCATTATTTCGCCTTTCCTGTATCACAGAATTTTCTTTCCCCTGATTGTACTTCTGTCCTGAAGATTGACGCAGCAGTTCCACTTATATTTCGTAGCGTCACATCCTGCCATACAGTATATTTACAGTCACAGCCTTGAGATCCACAGTTCTTGCTTACCGCTTATTTCTGTTACAATTTAAACTCACATAAACACGTTTCATGGGTGAAGTGTCCATCCCCCGCCAAGTACGACAGTACACAGGTTTATCACCAGTTTTCAAGTGTTAGTTCCCTTATTCCTTATCATTTTTCCGGATATATTTTATTCCTGAATTGTGAGAACACCCTGTATATGGAATGACATTAACTCTACTAACATTTGCTTCCAGAAGGGTCACGAATGTAAGGCCACACAGCGGGTGACATTTCCCGTGAGGCTGCGGTTTGGACCTTGCAGAAGCAGGAAGACGTATCGTCCCAAATTCTGCGGGAGCTGCCCACGAGTATGCTGCAAACCGCAGCTCAGTACCACTATCGAAGTGGAGTTCCACTGTGACAGGGACAGCGCGGTGGAGGACAACACGGATGTGCTGCTGGACCTCACGGAGCCAGGGACTGACCTCTGGTGGCCGGAAGAAAAGAATGAGGAGCCCCACCACTATTTCTTTTACGGCCACGAGCCAACAAGGTGGCCTCCATGGAGAAGAGGGGGCATGGAGTTCCAAGAATACAAGGATGATGAGGGCGGGAGGTCGTTTCGTACTGTATTCTTCGGTGTGCAGTGGATTTTGAAATGCCACTGTGCTCAGTCGTGCGGTGAAGAGGTGACGCTTGCTGAACAGGACTGGTTGGCAACTGCTAGGCCCACTAATGGGGAAGGTGAGGTGCTCCTGCACAGAGTTCACAGGACTGCCGCTCCCTAAAGCGCATTTAGCCATTGTGATAACAGTAACTCAGCCGGCCGCTAGGTGATGCCACGTGATCAGAAGTCAGGAGACGGTGAAGGTCACAAGTCTGAATTCTCATATTAACTAGCACCACCCTCGATTGTATTTCTGTCGCGGTAAACTCCAGTATTATATTTTGAAATACACTAAATTATTACGTGTGTGTACTTACTGTTCCCGTAGAAAAATGTCGGATTGTGAGTGCTACTGCGGCCTATGGGCAGGTTTCAAATAAGAAAAACCTGAGAATCAATTTCCGCCATGAGCAAAGGCTGTCCTCTTCCCCATGACGTACAGACCGGCGCGGGGGTCCACGCAGTGAGTACTGGGGGATTTATCTCTAGTGTAAAACTGGAGGGGTGTGAAACTGACTACTCACCCCAGGTTAGAACTGAGGGTAAGAGCGAAAAAACTGCACCGCCACGTCCCTATACGTTTCCATGGCGTGATGACTTCAACTTTTAAAGGAATTTGCTTTCTAAATCTCTGTATATATTTTGTACTAAATGAAGCACCCCTTCGTCCTGTCTATATCACAATAAATAGCAGCATAAATTTTAACGAGGAAATGGCATTTAAATTAATAATTTGAAGTTTACTTGTGTGGGGACACGCGGTAGCATAGTTGGCTGAGGGTCTATACTACAAGCCGAAAGGTCTCGGGTTCGAGTCCCGATGAGGGGGATTGTTTTCAATTTACCTAATCCTTCCAGCCGCACTATGGCCCTGGGATCGACTCAGCCTCTAACAGAAACGTGTACCAGGAATCTTACCGGGGGTGAAGGGCGGTGTGTAAGGCTGACAACCTCAACACCATCTGTGAGCCGATTGTCTAGAGAAAATACGGGAGCCTAATTAAAATATATAGTGGATGAGAACTCGAATCGCACCCAGAACCTCTACCGCAACACTTGGCAACACAGCTCATTAACATCCGTGGCTGCCGTGCACACTGGCAACAATGTGAGGTATATTCCGTAATGTTTGAGTGTTCTGTATGAAGTTTACGGAAGGAACGGGAAAATTACATTTTTATGTGCTGGTATACACATAAGGGGGTGGGGGAGGAAGCAGATAAACGCCTGAAAACTTTCCTGTGAACTTTACTGTTGTAGTAACTTACAGTTGCAAAACATTGTAATAGTTTCTTAGGAGAATGGAAAATTTGCGTGTAACCGTTTCCAGCTACAAGTCAGTTCACATGGCAACACGTGACGGCCGGCATAAACAGAGGGTTTACAGTTTTTATATTAAACCTTGAGAGAATTCATACACCGAAAGACACTGGAATACATATCCTTTAGCTGCCCGTATAATTGGGAAGGTATTTCGAATTTTCCTGTATTTAGCAGGTTTATATCAAAGTGTGGGAAGGACGTCTCTTTTCAGGCCTGACACGGCCTATATTTTTGGTATGGCGGCTGGGCTTCTTCCTTGCCACAAGCACCTTAAGCGCCATTGCATATTTTTCTGACACATATGTAATTTTATGAAATGTCTGTACAACACCGGGAGAATCCAATTGGTCAAATTATACAGGCAAATTTCTACATGTTAGTTTAGATGTAGGTAGGAAAACTGCACATAGATAGTGGCCATATGGTTACTATGACAACCATATGCCTCTAGGTGTACCCAGCAATCATGGAGACATTGCGCACGAAACAAATGACAAAATAAGAGAAGGTGCGCGTATTTATGTGCTTATGTTGGTACAGTTGTCTCACATATTTAGTTAAAGATCTCAAGTGTACTGCAGTGTGACTAGATTCTTGACAGCACACTTCTAATTGATTAAAATTATTAAGAGACATAAAGAATTTTGTAATTGAAAGCATATTAAGTCTCAGAGTGACTAATCTCTTTTGGTATTTCAAATGTGCATTTTCATAAGTGGACATGTGTCCTCATCAGCATTGCCATGGAATATATAATTTGGTAGATCGGATTTTCCCTCATTACAGCACATAAAATGTTGATTGAACACATGAATAGAGCCTCTATAGCCATATGTTGTAACCCGTGGAGGAATTGTGACCCTACGCAAAGGCAGTGTAAATGTGTGGTCGCTTTTTTGTATGATTCGCTACGATGAAGTCCGGATTTCATTGATGTTTCTGAAATTCGCTTGCCTCCTCCTTTAATTACTTGGATCTGTTGCCTTATAAGGCATGTTTCTTAAATTTTTATCCAGGTATTTTATTGGTCTTTCTATCTTTTTTTCTGGGCCAACTCATATTTCTTCTATCGCTTTGTTTACGACTGCAGTGCTGATTTTGATAATACATTTCTGGTTCATTTGTGTGTCCTTTCGCCGTGTTCTCAAATTGCTGCCTAGCTTTAAATTTGTATTTTTCCCCCTTGGCACTACAGCCCCAGTGGGCCTAGGCCTATCTCCATGAACTTTTGCGTTCACTTCGGTTTTTTCTAAATCTTACACATTCGATAGAACTCCTTGGGCGGGTGATCAGCTCGTCGCAAGGCCTCTACCTGTACACAAACACAGAAAAACTCACATAAACTAAACATCCGTGCCCTGAATGGGATTCGAACCCACGATCCCGGTTCCAAGCGAGCGAAGGTAGGACATGCCTTTGTATTTCTTACTCTGCCAAATTTTGTAAATCGTTTCCAATATCTGTAGATAAGCAGTCTAAGCAGGGAATGCTTCTGTAATGTTCGTTGGTTTATCGTTTTGTCGTTTTCATGGAAACCCAACGTAAACTAATCACATTTAGGCCCCCTTTCCACGAGAGTTACGTTCGCTTCTTTGTTGCTTCTCTTAGCTAAGGGTTGATTTAAATGGTGCTGTCTCCGCATAACCACGTGACTTATGAATGGCTCGCCAAAACACAACACAGATACTTGTGGAAGGGAGCCAATTTGTTAAGGATAGAAGCAGAAGATAGTAGCCGGAAAGGACAGTCTTTTTATTGTAGAAAAAAATATTGTAAAGATAGACAATACCCATCCGGCCTTAAAGGACAGTGTTTCAGTCGATATTGCAGTGTACACCTCTCCCGGAGGATATAATGTTTAAGACTGTACCGTCGGAAAGATTTGTCTGCAGCGTGTGTAGCTAGGAATGGGGAACTGGCAAACTGTCCAGTTGAATTATCAATGAGCATCACGCCCACTAATGGAATCTCGTTTTAATTTTAGATGGGTGTGAACAAAAGTGAATTCTGTGACGTGGGAGTCACAGTGTAAGAGTAAGTAACTTAGCATGTTGCCAGACCTGTGTGCCTCTGGAAGAGAAATTAGTTTCGTGTGAGAAGAATAAGAAACACAAGGCAGAATGAGAATAAACCTTTCCCTGTACATCTCTTTTGGTTTACTCAGGGCTATTATGTCTTCAGTTCGCTCTGTCTTTGCATAACGGCCCTTTGAAGGGCCAGTATTCTTTACACTGTTGTCGTATTTGTTCGCTTAGAACGCCAGCCCTGCTCTATAACTATACCACGTTTCCTGACGCCCAACTTACTGTTCTACATTTAAGGCGGAAGTGGCCGGTTGCTTCGAAACATGTACCAGGTTACATATCGGCACATCCTAGAGGACACCATATTTATATAAACCTGTTTGTTTAAAATTAACCTGGTTGTGACGAAAGAAGGTTGTCATGGCAACGTGTATATCAACAATGCAATTTCTCCACAGGTTATTACATTTGGAACACGTAATTAAGAGTGTAATATAGATACGTATAATAACCAATCATAGGCCTATAGAGAGTTAACCTTTTTGCAATTTATGTGTATATAGAAGGATTGTTTTAAAAAGGATTGACTTTTGCAGAGCATAGAAATACGACAATCGATTCGAAGGTTCGATACGTCAAGAAAATGGAATTAACCTTAATTTACTGTGATGTTTAGTGCGCAGTGACGACAACAGGTGACCTTACTGTCGGCCTTCTTCGAGGACCAAACTGTTTCATAAACGAAGTCAGAATTATTCACAAAACAGAACATCAATCAGTAGATGGCAATTGTCTTAGAGATATATAAACATTAAGACTCATACATAATTTAATTGTGATATAATACTGAAATACGATATTTAAACACGTATAACTGTTTCTTGTATTTGCTGTGGTATTCAGTCCTCAATTGTTATTGATGATTACAAAAGAAAATATTGGTACTTACATATTAACGGGTGATGCAAGTATTTTTATAACTTACCGCCATGTTTTCCTCCACGTTAGCGCTACCGAAATTAGAAATTTATTTGTAAAACAAGAAACAAAGTCTTATCATAATGATTTGCCTCCAACAACAAAACCAGTAGATTATGTTTTTGTACGTAATCGAATGTAAGACCAGCTGAGAATTCAGAGGGAAATTTCGTCATTCGTTATGTAAGTTCATACCGTTATTTTCCCCCCTGCTTTCTCTCATATTCCCTTCCAGTCCTATATATTATCGAATGATGCATCGAAGCCGAAGTTTAACTTCGTCTGCCACGAATGACACGAACAAATATATATTGCAACCACACTTTACATATCCAGATCGAAACGTACCAGCACCCTGAGAATATACACGATACTCTGAAACAAAATACTCATTCGTGACCGAATATCTAAGTTACTAACATGCAGCGTGTTCACGCTGGAAACTTCGTTGTTTTTACGTCCCGTAATTGCGTAATTATTGAAATATCTCGCGTTTAACAGTATTCTTATGTAGTTAGAAGAAATTCTAAAAATTTAAGGTTAGGTTTTGGAGCTTGTTTTTACAAATACACTTCAGGGGTTGGCTGCACTGATGTAGCTGACAACATGGCGGTGAACTGTACGACTACTTGATCATTCCTTAATACTTGAGTACCAAAATTTGTTGTGTGAATGGAATAATACTGTGTGCAGTGAAACACTGAATAAGAAATATTTTGTGTATGATATATATATATTTAGAAAATTACATAAATACATAATAGATTAGAATCGATGGCCTTTGGGAAAGGGAATGAGTCAAATAAACATCTCCAAGATGTCGAATATAACTCTTTTATTTCATTGTTTACTCTCGTCCAGATGATACCGAACACTCGTCCAATCCTTAACCTCAATACTCGGACAGACACGGCCAAGCCTTCTGGTATTCACCACAGATGTCACTGGTTGCTGTTCATGACGTCATCTCTGACATGAGCGTGGTGTTGGACACGACGTAAGTAGGCTGTTAATAGACAAATTCAGTGCCACGAGGAGGTGGATAAGGGTAAACTAGGCATCTACACTCCCTTGTACTTTTGAAAAGTTAAGATTTGTAAAAAAAATTACGAAATTACTACTCTATTTTATTCCTGTGCCGTGAATACTATAGGGCGATCGGTAGAATAAGTTTTGAATGACGAAATCGTAAACAGTGCGATCTTGTCGGTTGTATAGCCTTGTAGTTCGGAGAAACATATTGCTGCCTTCTTCAGTGTAGAAGTGTTTACCAAGAAACCAGCAGAAGCATCTCCGCATGCTTCTACTGGTTAATTGTTTGTCGTGTACTTTGGACCTGAAGACGGAAGCGATATGTTCCTCCAGAACGTCTGGCTCTTTCCGAACTACACGGCGTCACCCAACCCAGACAACCCTTATTCATGAGAGACCTCAAATCTTCATAAAACTGGTTTCATCCCCCTGGAAAAGGATTTTGGCAACGTTCATGCTGAGACAATAATAGATAAGGTTGATGCTGTGCCCGGGCTTAACTAAGCACCACCCCATGACGACGTGGGGGAGTGGAAGTGAAGCTCTATTCTTAACCCCGGCACTAAGTGCAGGTGAGTGGTTAGCTTCACGCCCCTGCCGTATTACTGCCCGGGATGTAGCCCTCGATACGCGTTGTATAGGAGGGTGGGCCTCAGAGTCTGTCTGATGAAAATTCCCATGCTCCTACCGAGAATCGAACTCAGATTCCGCAGTCATCCAGTCCGTAGCCTAGTCACTACACCCACTGAGCTATACCTCCCAGCCAGTAGTACATTTCATTTCTGAAATTGTGACTGTTAGGTTCAGCAGTGGGGTACTGCACCCTCAGATTCTTGTATTCGACCAACTTGATGATAACTTGATTTCCATTTCATGACTGTACTTTATATCTCCTGGGCCACAGTTTTGAAATCCTTGTTTCTTTTGGATGACATAGAACTGGAACAATTGTTCCACTTTTCTAGTCCACTTGTTCGACTTGCAGCTTAGAGAGAACAGTTTTATATATACATATGACGTATGTGAACGCACCCTTTGTTTTGTGTTAATTCTTGAACATACCCAGTGATCCTGAAAACGAGTAGCCCCGGAAATTACGTCATATAAGTAATGGAGGAGAAACATCAATCAGAGACGTGTCGCTTGCAGGCACGGTTAAAGTAATTTTTACACAGTGTTCAGAGAATTTGGAATGGATGCAGTTTTGTCAAGCGTCACAACGCTTCTTTTGTTCCGGCGTGCTTATATTATTTGCCGGTAGATTTCGCTAGTTATATTATCAACGTTAGAACGGGTGTTTCCATTCATCTGTACAGGTTATGTTAAGTTAATTGCTTTAATTTACGTTCTGTGTTTGTGCTGTATATACTCGTAGTAAACATGAAACGTGAATTCTGTGACATGTTTCCCGTGTCAGTGCACACCAAAGCAGTTCAGACACTATTTTAGTGTCGTACAAACTTCCGAAGTCTGCGTATTGTCGAGTTCTTAGTGTGTTGATGTACAAGGAGCTTGAGCAAAGACGTGACAGGAATCTGCCCAAACGTAAGTGAAAATGATTGTAACCATTAATATTGACTAGTTTTCATTCAATTTTACATATCGCTAACTTGCCCGAAATTTAAAATCTGTCAGTCGGTATTTAATCATGTACAGTTATATAACCCATGAAGCATCAAAGATGAAGTGAAGAACCTTCTTCCTTTCCTTCGCCCCTTTCGTACTATTTATCTCTTTCTTCCGGTCGGTCGGTTAAGTGGCTGCTGGTCTTCACCAGCACAGTCACTCCTGACTTCAGTCTTCTCGAGATCCGTGACCAAGATTTTTTATTCTCGCCTAGACATGTTCGTGTTTCGAAATGGGGCCTCTTCGACGAAAGAGGGGGTCGGCCTCTCTGTGTAGGCGGTACTTTGTTGCGCCACAGTTTCAGCACGGGTATATCCGCGCTCTCACGGCGTCCAGGTCACTGTGGGCTCTGTGTTACTGCACTGCACTGCACTGCACTGTACAGGGGTCGGCCTCTCTGTGTAGGCGGTACGTTTGTTGCGCCACAGTTTCAGCACGGGTATATCCGCGCTCTCACGGCGTCCAGGTCACTGTGGGCTCTGTGTTACTGCACTGCACTGCACTGCACTGTACAGGGGTCGGTGTGTCTATGTAGGAGCTACGTTTGTTGCACCGCAGTTTCAGCACAGGTATATCCGCACTGTCACGGCGTCCAGGTCACTGTGGGCTCTGTCACTGCACTGTACATTTTTTCTTCTTTATGTGAGGGTTGAGTCCACTTGGTACGTCGGGCACTAAGTAGCCTATTGTACCAGCTCCGGATGATGAATTATGAATGTAGATCGGTCGGTAGATTGAGAATTCGCAGGGAAAATCGAAGTACTCGGAGAAAACCTGGGTCCGTGCCACTTTGTCCACCGCAAATCGAACCCGGGCCGCCTTGGGAAGCCGGCCTCTAACCGCCTGAGCTATGGCACGTTCCTTTGCACTATACCAAGTAATATTTATACAATCTCTCTCCTCCTGTGTTGCTTTCACTTTTCTAATAGCCCAACCAATCGCCCCCTTCCTGTATCCTAGGAAAGGCAAAAAATATTTCCGGCTTACCCTGTAACCTATCAACGGAGCCGTAACTGAGTGTAGGGGTTTCCTCAAACGTGTCAAATGTTGGCTGTTATTTACATGTGGATTAAACACGTGACATGCCAAATATAACGTCAGTTTCATGTGGTATCACGTACCATTCGACGCTATGTGTTTAGACACGACGCCTTACGCCCCCCAAAAATTATCTTTTTATGTGCATCAAATTCTCTGAGGCGGTGAAGTTTCCGGCATGTATCTGGAAGTGACCGGTTCAAATCTTGGCTCAGAGCCTCACGTAATTCATTATGGAATCAGGAGAAATAGTCATGAATCTCGTATCGTTGCTTTCCAGACACCCTGTTGTTCTCTGTTGCTCCGACTGTACCTGCTCTTGAGGATTGGCGTTACATTAATACGCTTCCATTCATCTGCCCCTGCTTGGTATGCAGCCCGGCGAGCCCTGCAAGAGGCGAACAGGATATAAAGAGTCTTAGGACGGAGTTGACCGTCATTACACGCCCATAGCCAGTCGCGTGTGTGTGTGTGGCAACCTGTGAAACTCGAACCCACGGTTTCTTCTCTTAATACCGTCTTTGGCAGATTAGACCGAGCAAGTTGATGCAGCAGCAACGCTCTAGACTCGTATTTGGGAGGTGCTGGATTCGAATCTCGGCCGGAACGTCGCTTATCGTGAATTATGTGTTTTGTTGCTTTTCCTCAGTAACTCCCATGTGATTTCCTGTACAGCAGCCGTATTACCATTCTGTGCTGTTGCGTCGGTATGTGACCTCTCTCTCTTCTACCGCCACCTCAGCAATGTTAGGGACTTCTACTTGAAGTGTACGGAGTTCGACAGTCGCTCTAGGCATCATCTGCCCTGATTCTACATTCTTCAGTAGCTCCCGATGTGATGGCTTCTGTTCTTGTTGCTCCTGTTGTGCTGTTGTTTTGTCTGTTTGTGACAACGCTTCTGAAAAACCCAGCCAGTCCTCGTTCTAATTGATGTGACCTTCCAACAAGATATTTATCCAGTGGATTCTGAAAGGCCCTGATGAAGGTGTACGACACTTAGGATTACTGGTTTCTGGACCTTGTCCATCGTTCGCTATTCTGAAGAACTAAGAACACAACTTTTCGGAAACTGGACCTCTTTCCGTCCACAGGTGAGGGGGAGACGTCTACTTTGTTGGGTCCCGTAGAAAGAGCTAACCTCAATCAAAGGGCCAGGTCCTCATGTGAGAGGGAGACACCTACTCTCTTGGGTCCCTTAGCGCTAACCCCGATCACTGGACAACCCGTATCCCATTCACTGCAGCTATATAAATACCTGAGACTAGTTTTTGTCGATGGAAGATGCTTATGTTTGTTACAAAAAAATCACCTCCCTTTCTATCTTAGTTTCAGGTCTGTACATGTTCTTTGACAATTTTTATTGCATATTTTCTTGATATCTCCCTTCGACAAAGCCTGGTCTCAGGTATTTATATATATCTGTAGTTATACTGACATGGGGGGTCCAGTGATTGAGGTTAGCTCTTTCTAAGGGACCCAACAGAGTAGGTGTCTCCCTCTCACATGAGGACCTGGCCCAGTGATTGAGGTTAGCTCTTTCTAAGAGACCCAACAGAGTAGGTTTCTCCCCCTCACGAGGACCTGGCCCTATGATTGAGGTTAGCTCATTCTAAGGGACCCAACAGAGTAGGTGTCTCCCTCTCACATGAGGACCTGGCCCAGTGATTGAGGTTAGCTCTTTCTAAGGGACCCAACAGAGTGTCTCCTCTCTCACCTGAGGACGGGAGCAGATCAAGTTTCCGAAACGGCGTGTTATCTAGTTTTTGTAGGATACCGGGCGACGGGCAAAGTCCAAAAACCCAGTAATTCTGAAGATATTTACCAGTTCATGCAAAGTCACTACACCTTATTGAGACGCGCCGCTCTTTATCGAAAAGCACAAGACCTCTGTTATGTCTGTTATTAAACCCCTCGCTACCCTAAGATGCCCTCTACGTCGCAGTGTGTTTAGTAATTAAGTAGCCGACAGGGAAACAAGTCGAGTTTAATAAACTCTCTTTCTTCTTTCTGTCTCAGCTTATTTAACGATGCTTCTTCAGCTGCACAGGTTATGTAACGCTAAGTGTCATGATAATTATGAAAAATTATATGCGAATTCACATTGAAGGAAGCAGATGGGTATTTTTTGTAAAGTCCTGTGTTCATGCCTATGTTGCGGGACAGAGAAATATTCCAAAGGTTCCTGTGTGTAATTTTCGAGATCCCTTATTAATACTTACTTACTTATTAATATTTACGTGCGAGGACTGAGGAAAGCCCCGGAACTTCTATCACTCTTGTGGCTTTTTATTTCTTAACTCCATCACGCTCTTTATGTTCGAGTGGTAAGTTAATGGTAAAATTGTCTGTATGGCTTAATAAGGCTATGATGATGATGTATGGAGGAGTAGACGTATAGCTCCATGGACTCATAACCTTAGCACTAGATGGAGGTAAGGCCGCTTTACTCTCGGAGGAAGAATCACTCAATACCCATTGGATATGAGGCTTGGTGAGCCGCTGCGCAGGAGAGGAACATTTCTGCCTCTATCGAGAAGCGAACCCCGGTTTCTCCTTAATACAACCTGTAACTTAGTCACTAGCTGTGTTGCGGGTGGAAAGCTGGAAATCGCTAATTTTGTTGGGAAGTGTAACGGGCTGAGACGTTGCAACAGACTGCCTCCCACCCAGCTCACAAACTTACGCTAATGATTATGGTTTCTTGAATGATGCGGCTTGTCTTTGTGATGAGTTGCCGCGCTATGGCACATCCGTTTATTCCGGTCCAAGTTGTACTCTTCTTCAAATGGCCGTACGGTCTCTCTCTACTGCGCATGCGGAGTCACGTCCCAGCAACTGCTGTGGACGGAGACACAACTTGACTCCAAAGTAGGACGCTCCAAGCTAAGTGGAACTGAGGTTGCCACAGCAGTGATAATGTGACGCAGAGCGCTGGTTCAGTATCCCTACAAATTCTTTTTCCGCCAATCCTACCTTTCCACTTTACGTAAATCACAAAGAAATGCAAGTACGGGGCTATGCACCACTTGCTTTGACATTAGAGAACTCTGCAATCTTTCCACACAATGTAATGTAGCATGTTGCTACGCAACGGTTGTTCAGATGGGCGCTTATACCACACCAGTTTCTCGGCAACGGCTCGGTAAACACTTTCCCGCGTAAAGGAAAACAAGAATGATGTTGTTTAAGCGGTCCGTGCCAAGGAGTTAGAAAGAAGAGAATTGTGGCAACCAAGTCAGTTGATAGTTGCCACTGAGTTCTGTACGGGACTTGAGCACGGAAACAGAGGAATAGTTATTGTTAGAAGTCGTTACCAGGAAACGTCTAGTAAGAGATCGAGAAGTCTTAGCGTGTACTATAGCAAACTGTGAAGTGCGTAAATCAGCAATGGCGTTAGAGTTACTTGTAGTTCCGAGTCGTGTGTGTATAAGTAGCCATTAAATTCATTCACCAATCCAAACCCCGTCTTTAGTCACACATATTCCTGACAGTATTTATGTGTTCGTATGATTCTCACAATAAACAGCAGTTATTTTCCCTAAACAGCATTAACCGGTTGGGTTTGTAGCGGTGACGTAATGTGTTTCCTGTGAGGTACGAACTGAATTTATATATATTATTTACATTATCTTCATGCTTCGAAAGGTAAATTAGGCAAGTACTAGCTTAGCTCTTTCTTTGGTTTTCTGTCTCATATATTTTGATTCCTTTACTGGTTTTCTGGCATTTTGGGCCCAGTTTTCTGGCTGCCATTGTTAGCAGCTGTACTGCCGGCCGCTCCGGCGAGGTCTGACAGTTCCACTGCGCGGTGACAAACTGAATTGCCTGGCTCTTTCAATTTTAAACAAGTTCCCTGCTGGAAATCGATACGACGGAATTAGGTGGCGTTTTCTCCCGCAATTCATGGACCATTACATCTTGCAATACATTTATTGCTGTTACAAATCTGCCTTGAACACTGTAGAACATAGCGTCGACTGTATGGGCTTCAGTTGTAACATGAAGAGACTTAGCTTGTGGTTTCTCTCACTCCGTCCAGGCAAGTTCTTCTTCTTTTTCTCCTCCGCTTACAATTCAAGCACTAGGCCCATGGCCTGTTCCGGCAGCTATGAATTCCACCTTCCGCATGGTCTACCAGGATGTCTTCTTCAGTTGGGACTATACCAAAATACCCTGCTTCCTATCCAATGGACGTCAAGGGCTGTTTTCCGGGGAGTAAGGCGGCCGGGGCTTGAAGCTGACCACTCACGTCCACATAGTGCTGAAGTCAATAATGGTGAAGCTATACCTCCACTCCCCACACACATCTTCATTATATGGTGCTTAATTAAGTGAAGACACGGATAATTTTACGTTTTACCGAGAACATCGTAATATAATACACAAAGGAAATGAAATTTCAGTGTCTCCTCAGAATTGGAATGAAAATTATGGATCTGCTTAAATCTAAGTTTAGGCTTTCGATTTTATTTTCACAAATCAGGTTCTATGTTGGCAGCTCTGACGTGACGAGCAACATCGCGTTAGGGCTTCAAAGGTGCTTAGGTGGCCCGATAATTTTTAGTATCAATTCTGGCACATTTTCTTCTTTTCCCAATTTTGATTTTTCCCCCCAGATCCAGGGGATTTATACCTCCACTCCGCCATACGTCTTCATGGAATAATCAATTTTTGATATTAATATTTGGTACATTTTTCTTTCCCCAATTCTTTATTTTCTTCAAAAATCCAGGGATCTATACCTGCACTCCCCCATACGTCTTCAGAGAGTAGTGGTTAAACACAGGGACAACTTTACTTTTACCTAGGGGAGGAGGCATATGCCTGACTCCCCCTCCCCTGTCTGCTCCCATTTTCGGTGCTGAATGAAATCTTAGAAACCTGCTAGGTTGAGACGCATTTGCGGAGCTCGGAATTCGTTTTTGTTCGCAGCCTGTAGTCCTGTAGCCTTGTTACGCCCACTCATTCTGTTGCTGGTGGCGGGGGAACAAATGGAGACGAAATTGCTAATTCAGAGTGGGCCGCGTCGGTTCCTTTTCCTGAACGCGTGTAGAGTTCTGAGAATTCTGAAACCGCGGCTGACGGAACGTGTATGAGGAGCATCCGATAAAGAAAATGGGCATAATAACATCCCAGCTTACTGCAGCCAATTTCCGGGCGTCACGTGATTCGTTGCTTGTTGCGTGGGATGTGACGCAACAATGAAGTGGAGGCATTCGAGACTAGGTCGAAGTTAAAATTTATACGAAGTACCAGAACACAGAAAATATTTAAATATAATCGTCGAATATAAAAAGCAAATTTTCCCCTGTGCTTAACTAATTAAGAACTACGCCGTGAAAGCGAGTAGGGAAGTGGATGTATAGATCCACGTGTTCTAGACCTCCGCACTAATTGAATGTGAGTGGTCAGCTTCACGCCCCGGCTGTTTTACCCCTTGGGAAACATGTAATACATTTTTTGTAATATTTTTAATTTTTGTTAATACGTTTCAATGGAAATTCAAAGGAATCTCACTTAGAGAAGGGGTTTGTCCCCTAGGATTTAACGCCAAGTAGTTCGGGGAAAGTTAACGGACGTTTCGGAAGAACATATCGCCTCTATATTCAGGGTCGAATAGTAAGCTAACCTCTGCTTCCTGCCGTATTCTTACTGGTTTCATGCTGAAGATCACGGTGGTATGTTCCTCCGAAACGTCAGTTGAATTTAATCAGACCACACGACTGTAGGCCTGTTCCGGAACATGCATACTCGTCATGGTGACTGCTATGACAACCTCAACAACGGCACCAGAACCTAGCGGCAATAAATGACCATCTTCGTGTCGGTATTGCAGTGTGCATCTTTGCCGGAAAAAGCTACACTTCTAGACCATTATTTGCGTGTTTTCCTTATTTTCAAAAAAAGAAAATAAATAAAAGGATGCTTATGATATCGTCCTGCTGTCTGTGTGTCTTTCTGTGCCTCCGTGTATCTCCCTGTGTACCCCCAGTATTTTGCCTTCTTCATGCGGTCAACGTCATATGTAAGGAAATTAGGCTGTTAATTCTTCCGAGAACTTATTCTTATATTATGCTTATTCTAAGAGGCTGTCTTTTTAGAATTTTTCAAGTCCATAAATTTCATATTCTGTGAAACTGTGCCCACGTATTTCACTCTAAGCCGGGATACTTCAGTCAGTACAGCAACGGGCTACCGGCTGGACAACCGGGGTTCGATTCCCAACAGGGATAAGAATTTTCTCTTCTCAGTTATGTCCAGACCAGTTCCTGGATCCCACCCAGCGTCAGAATGGTTACCGCGAACAAGATAAAAATGATGGAGCTCTACCTCCACTCCCCAATACGTATTCATGGCGTAGTGCTTAATTAAGTGCAGAGACAGCTTTACTTTTTACCTTCACAACAAGGGCTAAAATATGTAAGAATGGATCAATGGAAATTTATCTGTGGGCAGTGTACTGCCAAATTTTATGAAAATCCGTTCGGCTCTTCTCGAGTTGCTTCATGAGTAGGAGACAAGAGACAGACTAACAGACGGGGCGATATGGACAGGCTGGCCGCCACAGAGATGCCAACATAACAAGTGTCGCTGTTGCATCAACTTGTATTGCGCGGATGGATATTGCAGCGGTTGTTATATTGGTAATCCTGTTTGAGAGCCCCGATTGCGAGATGAGGCGTGTGAACAGAGACTTCAGTTGGTCAGTGTGTCCAACTTGACGTGTTAAAATAACAATAGAGCGCGATCACCGAACAAAAGAATATAAAGTGGAGTACGTAGGGCAAACAATGAAGGTGGGGTGTATCCCTGTAACAGTCGAACAATGGGCAGAAATAATTCCAAAGCCCACTGCGGTTTTAACGCAGGGCATTTACGTCCCGAAATAGCTGCTCTGAGCGTGTGAATGACTAGTATACTTTATTACGCGCAAGTTATTAGCCTAATCCCTTTATTTTGAATAAATTAAAGAAGGTTTATGAGATCCCCTTGCTGTCTGCGTGTCCCTGTGTTTCCAACTTAACTGCTGAAAGTCGGAATAGTGGAAGTAGAAAAGATGATCGTTGCTAGGCAACGGCTCTATGAACACATTCCCGCGGCAACGAATACAAACGGAACAATAGAATAACTGTTCGAAGTGGTGTTTTCTATTATTATTATTATTTGGATCCAAGAGGGGGAAATAACAGGAAACCAGAGTGAACTGCATAATCAGGAGCTTGAGGCTCCAGTGATTTGAAAATTTTTCTATTTCAGAACAGTGAGTCACTTTGATCGGAACTGTTATTTAAGTCGTGTGACTCGAAATGTGAGGCACCCGATTGTCACGGCTACTGGTTCGTGTTGTATCGACTTCAAACTGTGTGAGGCCAACAATCCATCCCTCGGCGGCGAGTAATCGATTATCCAGTGTCGATAGCACAGCTCGTGATGTCACTGGAAATTTGAGGCTACATGCTTACTGCCCCCCGCGTCCCGGCGTGGCCCTCTGACATAGACAATACAAGCTGAAAGATAAAGTTGCCCCAGTGCTTAATTAAACACAAAGACATTACGGCATATGGGGGAGTGGAGGTACAGCACCATTCATCCGTATATAAAGGAGTAGTTAGCCTCACTCTCCGGCCTCTCTACCCCCCGGGGATGGAGCCTACCGTAGCTTCAGAGCTAGTTTGGGCGCATCCCCTGCCGCGCATCGAAAACTGACTCCTCCGTTTCTAGCCTGCGATCTAGTCACTGTACTGACTGAGCTATGCTGGTCCTCTGCAATAAATAACTCGTAACTACAAGTGAGGATTATGCTCTGTACACCTCACAAATCACTGTAGGACACACTATGTCTTCTCAATGTGTCGCGGTCTTCACTAGCCGTTGCTTGGTAGCGGCTTTAAACGCCAGACTTTTCTCTTTCTCTGGGTTCCCGAACGGTTCACGGCCTCAGTTACAAGTTTCTAATGGCAACAGCTCACAACACTTGAATCGCAGCGGTTCTCTGATTGTCTCCTCTTCAAGACTCATTATATAACCCCGGCACGGACCGCACAGAAAACGCCACTTCCCACACGTGACCACGTGATCGATATTGAGCCATAACCTAGCAACTACTGCATCTGCTGGCTTCAGAATTCTGCCTTGAGCAAATATGACACAGTGGTTTACCTATTATCTGATATTCTTTAATCATCATTATCATCATCCATTTTTGCGTTTCCTTTTGTGTCCTTCCTGTAGCTGGTTTCATCTCTGTTCAGTCATCAGAGAAACACGTTCTGTCGAATTTAACGTCGTCTGTTATTTTAAAATGTTATCTTAAGGAAATTGGATGGGAGGGTGAGGATTGGATTCATCTGGGTTAGGGTAGGGACCAGTGATGGGTTCTTGTGACCACAGTAACGAACCCATGATGCTGATACGGCTGTGAAAACCCCTGACCACACATGTTTTTTTCATGCATCGGTGAAATATGCAGACAGACATGCATAAAGCAATATCTGATTTCCCGAAACGACGCTAAGCGTCATTTAGCGTGTTGACATGTCGATCACTGGAGCCTCCATTTTGATTCCACATGGCAGCGTTCCTTTGGACGGTAGGGAATGTCTCTAGTGCCTAGTGCATTCCTTTCTGAGCATTCCATCGCGGAACGAATTTCGGCACGTACAGCCTACTGCTTGGAGCTACCGCTCTATAATGAAATTGCTTAGCATGACGCATGCGCCCTCATGACTCTGTAACGCCAGATCAGTGGCGGCTCGTATGTATTCGCAGCACGAAGTTTATATATTTATCAATTGTAAGAATGAAAATAGCAGTGCATCAACTCACAGAACAAAAAAATATAAAACATGTAATCCATCCATAAATCGATATGCGTTTTAATAATATACTGTGTCTGAAATATGTGTTAGAGTACGCAATCCTAAGATACTGACATAGACAGTTATTATATTCTGTTTTCAACATGTGACCGCAAAAAGACGTGGATAATTTAGCTAAAATACCAAGATCAGTTAAGTGAACTCAAACGCAACACAGAAAACCCATCATGCCCGTAATCTCGATGAACACATGGGACAGTCCGCTTGCCCGCTCGGACCGTGACGTAACCTCAGAAATGGTTTAGACAGACAATAGTCGTAATATGAGTAATTAGTAAGTAATTACAAACCCGAAAACGTCGCTGTAAGATTTGTGCAGGTGACCGATAAATGTAAACAGTTAAGGGAGATGAAGGGGACTATATTTTGGAATGTGACGTCATGTAGCCTGAGAGCAGATAACCGACGTTTCGGAGAAAAGTATATCATCGATGTTCAATATCGAAGAGTAAGCCAAGGAAGCAGTAAGCAGAGTATTGATCCCTGAAAAAGAAAACAGTATTTTCTTCCGAAATATCTGTAAACTACCAGACTGAACGTTTGATATAGAATCCAATACACATAAACTCAAATAACAAAGGGAAGAGACATGTGTTTTTCTGATAATGTCACGTGACAGCATTGTTCATAACGGAAGTGGCCGATGTTCCTGAACGAATTAACTCGTTCGTAACAGGTTAAAGATTAAGCTAAAATCGACATTTCGGAGAAACGTAATGCTACCTTCTTCAATGTAGAAATGCAATCGAAACAGTAGGCGTACTCTGATTCATCTAATATTTACTCTACTCACTGGTTGCTTTACTTGCTGTTTGATATTGATTATGTAGACAGTACGTTCCTCCGAAACGTCTGCGAACTACCGGAATACACATCACAAGTTTTCATAGTTAGCTCTGCGGGAACCTCGAATCCACTGCTTTAATAATTTTCCTGCAATGACAGGGGAACACGTAAAATATCTGTCGGATGACTGGTGTTGCGACCTAGAATCGAACCAGACACCATACTAATGCAGTCTGACTAGCCAGTTACTCATCCAAACGACCTGCTCGTTTCAGAGTTCATGCAATGTATGGGCTGCTTAATGTTCGGGTGATGATAATGCGGTGATAGGATAAACGGGGACACAGTTAGGTCTCACCGCCACAGCGCACTGAGCTGAGCCCCAGTGGTCACAGACCCTCTGTCTCAGTGGCTAGACTATACAGAGTGTGTGGTCGCGCCATAGCTCAAGCTGTTAGTCGCTGGGTTTCCCGATCCCGGGTCTGGTCAAGTGGGATTTGTGGTGGACAAAGTGGCGCTGGGGCAGGTTTCTCCGAGTATTTCGGTTTCCCCTACCAATCTTCATTCCACCAATTGCTCCACAATCACCCTCAGCTATCATCTGGGGCTGGTACAATAGGCCAGAAGTGGCCGCAGTACAAGGGACTTAGTCCCACCCCACTAGCAATAAAAAAATTATATTGTTCAAGTGACAAAGTTGGTACAGTTACATTTACGAAAGTTCCACCAGCAACTTCAGCTCAGTGACTCATCAAACTCCCCACCTTTCATGGAACCTAAAGGCTCATTGCCGTATTCAAAATAGCCTACCATTGGTCCCTATCCTGAGCCAGATGAATCCAGTCCACACTCTCTTTTCCTGTTTCTTTAGTATTATTTTTAATAATTGACCTAATCCTTCCAGCCGCACTATGGCCCTGGGGTCGACTCAGCCTCTAACAGAAATGAGTACCAGGAATTTTCCTGGGGAGTAAAGCGCGGCCGTTGCGTAAGGCTGGCAACCTTACCGCCATCTGTGAGCAGATTGTCTAGATAATGTGCGACCCTCAGCGTCTCACAACCCTATGGGCCTTCACGGCCTGTTACAAGGATAGCTTTACTTTTTTTTTATCCTCCTATGTATGCTTAGGTCGTCATGCTATTGTATTGAATGGCTTAGAATCAAACAATGTGGAATTATATTAATTGAATAGAAAATAAGAATTTATAAAATTAATATGATAAGCACTAAACCTGGGGCTATGTTGCTTTATTACTGGTTGCTGCGTGGGTAAGGAATTGTAGTAGTTGAAGTTACGTTTATTGTTTGGATTTTCTACTGCGATATAAGCTGGAGGAGTTCCTGAATGTTTTTCAGAGGTCATCTCTCCCACGTCTTGGCAACCAGAGCTCGCCTGTTGCTACGGAAAAATTGCCAGCCAGCGTTCCCAACTTCCTCAGCGGCGATCGCTTTCAGAAGACGTCTTGTTCTTGCAGTCACATAGGCTGTCCTTGAGGACAACTTGAATTTTATCTCTGCATAGTCCTTTAATCCTTTCTAGGCTGAAGTTAAACTAAATCACAATGTAAAGTGGTTCTGTGTGAGATTCGAGATACCATAGCAACGAATTGCCTAACGTCAACACGATGCATTAACAAGTTATGCGGTAGGTCACAAACGTGAGCGCAGTGTTTTGAGAGCATCGCGTCTATTCTGTGAGTATTGATAATATTTTGGTAAAGTTATATACAAAGGAAAATACTGCTGTTGATTATTTGTGCGTGCTATTCGTGGCAGATGACGTTAAACGTTGACCTCGATGTATCAGTCAATAATATTGTGACATGTAGACCCGTTGCTGGGAAACGACCGCGATATAAGCAAATATACAACAGCCATTACTAAGTAACGACTTCGCAAACAAATGTGTTTCCGCGGCAATAATTAAATTCAGCAATAAGGAAACGTGTTTTTTGTGTGGTCCATGAGGTCGAGAGTTGTAGTAGCTGAGATCGGGACAGTTCGGGAACTCAGAGTAAGGGGAACTTCCGCCATTGAAACCGCTACCAAGCAACGGACTTTATGTGTGTTGTAGTTACAGTGATTTTTGGAGTGTCTAACTGAACGAGACTGACGTAATTATTTGTAGTTACGTTCTGTAAATGTCCAATAAATCCGATTGCCAATCGAACCCCCGCCTAAAATCACTCAGTCACGTGACAGTATGTATGACTGGAAAGGAATAGAAGAGAAAGGTATTTACTGGAGCTTTTCATGATTTACCTGTCCAGGCAGAGGTTAGGATAGTATATTAAATTAGGCCACGACAGTTTCTTTCCAGATCCCTTCCAGTTTATTATCTTACCGCTTAATGCTACATAATCCCACCCATTACAGCGTCAGCTCTCCGCACCGTTGAATCATAATAACGCTGCGTCGTATCGTGTTAGCACGGTGCTCCCATTCAAATAGCCCTGTAGTTTGTGCACCCCTGATATATTGTAAGATTAGAGATCTCGCGAGTCACGAATCCCTTCATAACAAGAACAACCTTTCATTTCAGTGGCTAATCCCATAATCCCTTGCGGAGATAGCTGGTCTAGCATATCACCTGTACGCAGCAGTCGTAACCCAGCCCACCGACTGCACCCAAAACATGTCCCGCTCTCGACTACATCTTCAGAAGTCTCTCCCACTCTTCCTTGGCTCATTCGTCAGCTGACCGATTCGAGTCTTGGCCAGGATGTGTGGTATTTCAACCCTTTGAAACCTGAGGACATCAGGAACTGTCTGCACCCCTACTGCAATTGTTAGTACAGTTGTGGGGCATCAGTATTGGGCCCAACATGAATAGCTTACCCTGGACTTCTGCCAGTCTGAAGATGCGAGTGTTTGAAACCTGTGAGGTGAGGCACATTGATGCTGCCCTGTAGTTTTTATAAATTCAGTTCGTACCTCACAGGGAACACACTCCGTCTCCATAACAACGCCCAACCGGTTAATGCTGTTTAGGGAAATAATCGCTGTTTACTGTGAGAACCATACGGAACACATAAATACACTGTGGGCAGAATGCAGAGTTTTAGTATCTTGAAGTCCGTACCTCACAGGGAACACAATCCGTCTCCATAACAACGCCAACCGGTTAATGCTGTTTAGGGAAATAATCGCTGATTACTGTGAGAACCATACGGAACACATAGATGCACTGTGGGCAGAATGCAGAGTTTTAGTATCTTGAAGTCCGTACCTCACAGGGAACACAATCCGTCTCCATAACAACGCCAACCGGTTAATGCTGTTTAGGGAAATAATCGCTGATTACTGTGAGAACCATACGGAACACATAGATGCACTGTGGGCAGAATGCAGAGTTTTAGTATCTTGAAGTCCGTACCTCACAGGGAACACAATCCGTCTCCATAACAACGCCAACCGGTTAATGCTGTTTAGGGAAATAATCGCTGATTACTGTGAGAACCATACGGAACACATAGATGCACTGTGGGCAGAATGCAGAGTTTTAGTATCTTGAAGTCCGTACCTCACAGGGAACACACTCCGTCTCCATAACAACGCCCAACCGGTTAATGCTGTTTAGGGAAATAATCGCTGTTTGTTGTGAGAAACATACGGAACACACAAATACACTGTGGGCGGAGTACAGGGTTTCTCTGTGTTAAAGCGAGAGGTGTTATGTGGGGTTTCAAAAAGTTAAACCAAGGATGGTCTTGGCCATTAACTATTTAATGTAAATTGCAGTGACGTATGCTCTTCGTAAGTTTCCTTCAGCATGTATTCGTTTGTATTAATGTAATACACGCTTATGCTCTGTATACGTAAATTTCCTTCGTAGAAAACCATATACTATACAGATGTTATGATATCACAGCCTGAAGTCGGCTGTAAGTTCAATCAGAGAGTTTCAAGTGCCTTACACTGCAATAATTCTGCGATTGATTTCTACTAATCCTGTAGAAAATGCTCCCGGAGATTATCCTGATATGTACGCGACACAAGGTGCCCAAATCACTTGGTGCTGTTACACCATGTTCCCTCGAGCCATCAGCATCGCTACTATATCAGTCGCGTTTGCTCATCACGAACACCAAAGGAAAATCCTGTTCAAATAAAACCCGTTCAGGGACTTTCTGTGTGAATTGGTAAAAGCTTTTTAAAACAGTCACACTGCTGCACCAGGGATGGGTCTCCTTACAAAGAACTCATTGACCTGCTACTAGTACCACTTCGCCACAGCGACCTTGACATCTTAGTTTGATCAAAATCCATCAGCTCCGGGAACGGGTTTCAGTTGAACATTCCTTATACGTGGGGGGGTATGCCGTAGTTACATTAGACATGTCTTTCATAGTTGAATTTAACATTTTTTCCCCACAGATAACTGCAAAATTGAGCAAAGAACACTCGAAAATATGGCGGTAAACATGGCCAACTTCGTGATATACATAATTCATACGAGATTAGGTAAGAGTTCATAACTCCAAAATTGAGCTATGTATCCTTATTTACACCACCATGAGACATAAACGCGTAAATTTATTCGAGATGAAACTTATCGACTAACACAAGCAATTCTTTTGAGTTCATTTTATATACTTTGTTCAAGTGGCCTATTGTAACAAGATACTTTGCCTTCTAAAGCATCAGGGCAACACACAAGATATAATCTAAAGGATAAAGATACATTTCATCCTCCTGTCACTTTACAACGCTTAAAAACGATTTAACAATCATAAACCGAGTTTATTTTGATAAGCAGAGATATTGAAATCCCCACTAAATGAGATTTATCCTGTGGTAAACAGAGGAATGGCTGTAGGATTGGAGTTCGGATCTGAGAATGTAATCCCACTCTCACTGATATCAGGCTCGAACAGAAATATACAAATGTCTGGAAAGTCCCACTAACGTGTTAGTTTTATTGACAGGAATAATAAATTCAATTTCAAAGTCTAACCATTAGGTAACAAGATTGGAGCATTCTGAGATGTGATGCCTTGGTACCTCTCTACCACACTACACGGCGCCACATCCCAGAAGACGGCATTCTGCGTAGTCACCGCCGTGAAAACCTCAAATCTTACGAAATTTATATTTGTTAATGTTAATTTAGCTCGCACATGTGACCACTGTACTTCAAAAGGTGAATACCCGACATCACTGTGGAGATCCTGTCAAAGTGATTGGACAGTCTATAGACTGTTATGGCAAGAGATTGGTTTAAATCTTACGAAATCTTATTAAATATCAACATGAGAATAATTATCAGTGACTGATTGTGGATTTGATGCTAAATGGCTTAATCCCTCTGTCTCTTACAAACAGTTTGATACCAGAATTAGATAAGGTTGTACAGTCGTAACTCTCGAAAGTTACGCAATTTCCTCTCTGTTCTCATTAAAATTCCCCGCATAAGCGAATGGCTCTTTGTACTCGCTTCCTTCAGGGTTGGAAAACTGAATTAAAACGAATATCGGGAGTTCCTTTATTGCTGATAATGTTGTAAAGAATTTGATTTGGGACGAAATTAAGAGGAGATTGAATTCGGGTAATGCTTGTTACCATTCAGTCCAAAAACTTTTGTCTTCTCGTCTGCTGTCTAAAAACGTAAAAATTATAATATATAAAACTACAATTTTGCCTATTGTTTTGTATGTGTGTGAACTTGGTCTCTGACATTAAGGGAGGAACATAGACTGAGGGTGTTGAGGAGAATATTTGGACCGAAGAGAGATGAAGTGACGGGAGGTTGGAGAAAACTGCATAATGAGGAGCTTCATAACTTGTACTCTTCTCCAAGTATAATTAGAATGATCAAGTCAAGTGAAGGATGGGATTGGGAGGGCATGTAGCACGAAAAAGTTCAGCTCCATGAAGTTAGTCAGGAGTTGGGGCAGATTCCTACATCTCCTCTGGCCTTTACCCATGGTCATTCCAAGTCACGTCACAAGATGACTCTGTATATCTCTACACAAGGAGTCAGGATAGCTCTATCTCGGAAACCGTTTCGAATAGGACACATTTTTTGCTTAGAATGACCGGCACTATGACCTCCCGGAATACTGACCTTTCCTCCTGGGAGACTCTGTATATTTCTATATAGAGACAACTTCATAAGATGAGTGACATGAAAGAAAATGAGCCACAGGATAAACTGGAAGATAAGACCGGCCGGCTGAATGTCTTCAGATCGCCGAGATGCAGCCCTACAGGGGGCTCACACATTTCTTCCTCGCCCACACACATCCGTAACTAAGTCAACATCTCGTTAGAGATCCAGCTACTATTTCTCTCTAACAAAATTCTGCATTCCAAAAATGTTATCGGCGTCCAAGTATTACACAGCGTTTTCTTCAGCCGATAGATCTGATTGTCTGCCGCGTGGGTGCGAGATTTTGAGCCATCAAGGACAGAGTTTTATCAGCGATACATGAACATCAAGATGAATGAGTTGTAGGGTAGATCTTGTTCAGTTTTGTTTTATCTGAGTGCGGTACTGGGGTTTCAGTAGTCTTCTGTTATTACATAAACACCTTTCGCTCTTGCTGTCTCATTTTAAACTACTTTCTTTATTTTGAAAAAAAAATGAGAGTAGGCTTATGCTTTCATCATGCTCTCTGCATGTCTGTATCCCCACTATCGACTCCTGAATGCCAACGAATCTTTATGAAACTTGGTACTGAGCCCATCTCAACGGCGTAATTCATAAATCCCTCCCATCAGTCTCTGTGTCTGTATGTGTATCACCCTATCGTTGCTAGGCAACGGCTCGGTAAATTATATCCCCTCCCTTCAATTCTAGGTAATAACTCAGTGAAGACCTTCCCGCGGCAACGAAGAATTTTTGAGGCGTCATTTTCTACGCGATCCATGTCATATGAATAGAAAGTAGGCTATTACTCTTTGCCAGAACTCCTTGTTCAAGTTTCACACCCATAACGCAAGTATAGAATGCCTATAAATTCAATCCCTTTTGGAGTGCCTTGGTTTCAAGTTATGAAACACAGTGCTGGAACCATGGGCCTATGTTTTATGCAATACATATCGCTTTCAAAATGAAAAGAGAAGGAAAATCTGGTACATTCCCAGCCAAAGACTTGATATTCATTATCGAGCATGGACCTGAGCGGTGCCCATTAGCCTGGGTCTTGAAGTAAATAATTTGATGAGTCACGTTAGATAATAAGTTTTGCCGGTCGGTCGGGTAAATTGCTGCTGGCCCTCGCCAGGACAGTCAATCTTGGTTTCGGGCCCAGTGGGACCCATGGCCCATACTTTTCTGTCTCATGACTCAAAATATTGTGAACCTTTATGTATAAAAATATAAATTTCTCTTTCCTGCCGCGTACCCAACAGGTAACACCCAAATGTTGCGACTGGTCCTCCGTGCTGTTGCCAGCATGCGTCTGGTGGCTTAATATGACTGAGAATTCTTGTTTAAATCCTATCTGCTCTGCTCTGATGAGATTGTCACAAGAAAGGAACCATTTTGCGGGCGAGGAATGGATGCTTCTACCTGTAGACAAATTTTTAATAAAGATTTTATTGTATAAGTCGTCTTGGTAGTTTATTCATACAAGTTAGGCATGGCACACAACATAAATTTCCACGTGGGTACATGAAGGCTGGAGACACACTGTAACGGCGTCGTGTCAACAGCAATTGCTACCAACATCCCCGAGGTCCCAGCATCCTGAGTAGGTCTCTTGGCAGGGATAATTATATTGGATCATATGAACAACTTGGAAAATATTCATTCCGAATTTCTGTGTGGCCAGTCTGTAGAGGTGAGTGCTGAATCCACTTGGTGTGTTCAGTGCCTGAAGCAAAACAAGAAATGTCAATCCTTGAACATGAGTTTCATGAAGCGTTGTCTGTTTCGCCGTTCCTTTGGTGGGTCATTTAAGGTCTTTTTCACTGTGTAGACTATACAGGATGTCCTAGGAAGAAATATCAATATTATGGAATTACATCTCGGAATATTTTCTCGTGGGACACTCTGTATAGCTTTAGGCTGACGGATGAATAATGAATGGAGCTTTGGAAAGGATTTGGAAGGAAGCTGCCGTGTTCTAATCGACCTACTATTCCGGTACTTAACTAGAGTAACTGAGTAAAACTGAGAAAACTATCAGGATAGATGATGGTGCTACCGAGATTCGAAAGGAGCACCCCCGTAACACAGTCCACACGTTACTTGCGTGGTGTGTTAGGCCATTGTATGAAGCGAAATATCATTGATAGAAAAATGTTCCTGTTAAATGTGTTTTCACTTGCATTATTTTTTATTGCTAGTGGGGTGGGACTAAGTCCCTTGCACTGCGGCCACTTCTGGCCTATTGTACCAGCCCCAGATGATAGGTGAGGGTGATTGTGGAGCAATTGGTGGAATGAAGATTGGCAGGGGAAACCGAAGTACTCGGAGAAAACTTGTCCCAGCGCCACTTTGTCTACCACAAATCCCACTTGACCAGACCCGGGATCGAACCCGGGCCGCCGCGCTGGGAAGCCAGCGACTAACCGCTTGAGCTATAGCGCGGCCCCTAGTTGCACCTTCTCTGAGTTTTGTTGTCTCTGCGAGCACGCATCCAAGCGGAAGAGACAGACGTTACTGCCGTCAAGTCTGGCAGATCCATGACGTATAGTGTCGCTTCACGGAAACGCTGTGGAAAATTGTGTTGTAATCATCAACGTAGTCTTCAGGCTTTTAACTACAAGCCATACAATTCAGTTAGGATATAACAAAATTTGAGGTGTGCGATTCCTTTCGCTCTATGTTCTGTTAGAAAAATGTAAGGTTACACTGGAGTTGCACGCATAACCGCATGTAGGTCTTCATACAAAGTATCCTTTATTTTTCTTCGAGTTTAACCAAAATTGAAATATATATACAATTGTTGATGAAACTTCCCATTATAAACTTTCATGAAAAACTGTTCAACGGATTTTGAGTTGTTACAATTGGACAGACATGCTTGGGGGTCATCTTTACAACTCTTCACCGCATACTCGCCAAAAAAGAAACAAAAATACGAAGGAAGAGACACAGTAAACAGCGCGAGAGTCAGTCAGTGTGTGAGTGTGTGTGCCGTGCGCGATACAAGAGACACATTAAAGAGCGCGTGAGTCAGTCAGTGTGTGAGTGTGTGTGTGCCGTGCGCGATACAAGAGAGACAGTAAAGAGCGCGTGAGTCAGTCAGTGTGTGAGTGTGTGTGCCATGCGAGACACAAGAGACTCAGTGAAGAAATAAAGAAACGGTTACCTCCAAGTTGGAAAATATTCTGTCAGGTACCCCTAGACCCTCTGGCGTCAGAAGATGGTCTGCGTAAGGGTATGGTTTGATCTTGGATTCAGCGCTGTGCTGAATGACGCCCACAGCCAGCTGATATCTGAGGAACGGCGCCTTCACTGCATGACAGATTCATGTCATTCGTAGTATTAAATCGTTAAACACAGGAAGATTACTTAGAAATGCCTCACAGGAAAGCCTGTGGAACTCATGGGGAATTTTCTGCTATATGGTTTATCAACAGTGGATACTGAACTTTGGATACTGTGGTCATTACAGCGGTTGACGGCTTATCAACCGTGGATACTCAAATTCGAATTGTTACGCTGATACATTGCTACAAATATTATGTTTCTGGACATTGCCCATCGTCCTGTTTTCTCTAAAAAAACTGGCCTTTTTTTATTTACAAACAGAACGTTTCGGAGACTGAGTTCTGTCTCCGTCTTTACGTAAAATCTAACGTTTCGGAGACTGAATTCTGTCTCCGTCTTCACATAAAACCTACCGTTTCGGAGACTGGATTCTGTCTCCGTCTTTAAAACCAACTCAGTAAAACCGAACGTTTCGGAGACTGGCTTCTGTCTCTGTCTTCCGGTGAAACCAACTTACAATAAATAAAAGTGTTTTAGAAAAGGACAGGACGATGGATAATGTCCAGAAACGTAATGTTTGTGTCGAATAATGTAGGTTGTAAATCTGTTTACAGTTTATCAGCCGTTTAATCCTGACTGCTAAGAGACCAGCGAGCATGACATTTCCGTGACAGGTTTTAGCAGAATCTCTCCCTCTCACGGTATGCAGTCTTGTACGTGAATTCTGAGAGGCTCTCTCGTATTGGGAGGAACTAGATTCTGACTTACGCTCGTCCGCCAAATTGTTGTAGAAACTGCCATACTCGCTCTTGGCCAAGCAGGGCCCAGCTGCAAGCAACAAACACACCACCAGGTACTTCATCTTCCTGTGGAGAGGAGAAATTTCTGTCTTCAGGTTTTATAATTTTTATTCTATCATCAGGGTAGAAGGTAGAAGCGTACTCTTCATCTCTGAAGATGGAGGCAGTAACTTCCTCCGAAACGTTGGTAATGATCTACCAGACTACAAGGGGTCATATACCAGAAAACACTAATCTTAATAGTTACTGCCGTAAGAACTCATATCTCACAATTAGTAAATTGGGTAATCAGTTGGTTCGTTAATCTTTTGTTAGGTTTTCGCTGGTGAGTTTAATATATGAGTTTGGCTTTCGGGAATGCACCGTGTAGAATGTTGAAGGTTTTTGTAGAATGTTGAAGGTTTTCGAGCGTTTCGCTAAATATTACGNTGAGTTTGGCTTTCGGGAATGCACCGTGTAGAATGTTGAAGGTTTTCGAGCGTTTCGCTAAATATTACGACTGTTATTTGCAAGGTTAATGCCTTTGTTCGTTGGAAAGTTTCAACATGGCGATGACACGAACTCACTTCCTGTTTACAAAGGTAACTAGAAATATTCGTAGGTTGGGCCTGAATTGAATTGGTAGGTAATTCACTTCTTGAATTTAGTCCATTGACAGTTTTACTCCTGCTACAAGAGATAAGAAGTGTAACTTTCCACCTTAGCCTCAATTTATAACTCAAGGTATCGATTTACAGGACGAGAAAGATGGCGCTTTCATTACGCAGATTTTATTGTCACATCGATTTCGATATCTCGAAGGACAAGCCACATAACGGCTACTGATGTGAGGTTAAATACATAATAAAAGTGGAAACTCGAGCTTTTAGTGGTGAATCTGCGCAGATGGATGCTGCGCACGTCTTACTAACAAAATACAAACGATGGACATTAAAAAAAACAGCCACATTACAAAATGGTTGTAATGTATCACACATAAAATGTATCATTAAAAACGTTTAAATTCTGCTCTATATTACAGTCGTTTACACAGATTTACGACCATCCACATGTAGAGATTTTCATAATACCGTATTTTTTTATTTTAACTTATAAATAAGTTAGCGGGAGCTAAAAATTGTTGCCTTAAAATGCTGAGATATGGCAGAAAATGTTCCTTTTACTGATAATGCCACATGAGCAGTAACACACATATTGCAAAAACCTGTCTCGCTAAGTGACACGGAAAGTTTTAGAAGGCGTCGTTTGTTTGTGTCTGTTAGGTTTTAAGAGGCGTTATGATTTACAAACGCACAGCTCATGAAAACCAGATGCTCAAAATGTTAATGAAGCTATTCTGGACGTTTTCTGAAACGAAAACTCAGTCCGAATTCTCAATAGAGCACAGTTCTCTACCGCTCATTCCCCATGTCATTTCTTCCGCAGAATTTATTTACGCGTTTATTTGTCGTCTGGGTTCTCAGCGGTTGAGGATATTTTCTTCCTGTGGAGTATAAGTAAGACCGTATTCCGGTCGCGCCATAGCTCAAGCGGTTAGTCGCTGGCTTCCCACCGCGACGGCCCGGATTCGATCCCGGGTCTGGTTAAGTGGGATTTGTGGTGGACAAAGTGGCGCTGGGGCAGGTTTTCTCTGAGCACTTCGGTTTCTCCTGCCAATCTTCATTCCACCAATTGCTCCACAATCACCCTCACCTATCATCTGGGGCTGGTACAATAGGCCAGAAGTGGCCGCAGTACAAGGGGCTTAGTCCCACCCCACTAGCAATAGAAAAAAAGGACCGTATTCCAGTAGCTTCAGTTACAAATTTCCCTTCCTCTCTCTTCTAGATGGCCATTTGTCTCGCGTTATTTTATTTCTATTTTCATATCCATCTTACGTTGAATATATTAGTGCATACAAGCGTGGCGCAAACACATACATGTCTACTGTTATATTAGCCCTTTGAAACATAGTGGTAATTATATGTACCACCTGCTTCGATACTCAAAGCTCTGCATTATGCCCATACAGTGTATAAGTGCTAGTTTCGTATTAGTGTGATTATCATATTAAGCATCGAGTATTATCCTAACAGCATTAAGAGATTGTTAAAAAAACGCAATTTCCTCTGAAGTAGGAAATTAACTTTAAAATATTATTTATATAATTCCGGGCTCCATACGTTGTAACTGATGTCCTCACAACCGATGTGCTTGTCCTGGTTACCAGTTAATGTACAAGTAAAATGAGGTTTGTCCCTGTGCCTAACTAATTAAGCACTGCGCCGTGAAGACGCATGGGGGAGTGGATTTGTAGATCTGCGTATTCTTGACCTCGGCTTTGGTTGGAGGTGAATGGTCAGCTTCACGCTCCGACGGCTTTGCCCTTGGGGAAATAGTCCCCGGTATCCTATGGATAGGAAGTTAAATGGGCCTCAGAGCTGGTCTGGACGACGTGGAGAAGAGGAAATTTTGGACCCTACCAGGACTCGAACTCCGACCTCTCAGCCGTCGAGCTCGTACAAGATAAGAGGTAATCCTTAATTAAGTGCACTCACAAAATGTTCACTGCCTGAACGTTTTCAAACAAAACCTCAAACGTTCACACCGCCTCCTCCGTAGTTTGATATAACACGTAATGTTTTCTGAAACAGAGCATGCGCACTGATGGGAATTCCCCTCTGTTATATTTCGTTAAGTAGACGGGACAATGGTGTACATTCCTCTGAAATGAATATTCGTTTTGGAAAGTTACTTAAGACCTCAAAGTTTCGTCACTCAGGAAAATAAATGTGTAGATGTAGGCTCTAAATATTTTCCGCAATAAAATTTCGTATCCATTTTACACTTACGACCGACCTCATTTTCATGAAATTTGTCATTCTAATAATATTTGATGAAGTGTACACTTTATTAAAATCCTGACTATGTAATTTTCGCGAATATGAGACGCCAGAGAGTATTATATTCCAGTAGAATACACACCTATTGGAATTTCAGCGATCTATATTCCCTTGTCTTACCTTGGTTTAAAATATGGAAACACGTTCCAAAAGTCCAGGATACAACTTTACTAGACCAGTCCAGACATTAAAGTGATCTGAGTTATCACAAAAAATCTCTCTCACAATTTCATTTCTGTCCGTGTATAAAAATGGGAAGTTAACTATCACAGACCTACGTGACGTAGGTCATAATAATCCTCTCTTCCAGATAATCGCGATTCAAATACGTAAGTGTGAAAAATTGATTGATCGGTACAGTATTTGTGCAATCATGGAGGTACAAATATCATCCTTCACATATAACCTCAATAAATCTACACCTTATTGCGTGTGATCTGTGAGTGATCAAGGATTAGGAGATTTGTGTTTAAATCCTTTAATCCCACTGCCTTCAGTAAATAAACAGTTAACAAACTCTGACAATAAATAGATAAGACCTCGTAAGAAAATCATCGAGACAGGGCAGGAAATTGCTCGTACAAGAAATATTGCCTAATAGCCCAATGTCCATAAGGTATACAAACGCAATTATTCATAAAGGATTCTGACCTCTATTAATATATGCATCAAAGTATAATGCTACAAATTATTACCAGAATCCTTTTTAAGTATATTGACTTTTTTAAAGAAGGAATACAAGAGAGAGAAACCATTACGCTTGCGTGTTGAAAGAGAAAGTTTAATGTAACCGACATTTAATGTTTTGTGTTTCAAATTAGTGTCAACCATGAAGTCATTCTGAATATTGTAGGTCTGTCGTTGGTTCGGGGTCAGGTACTAATCAACAAACATTAAATAATATCATGGTGTAAAATTTAATATCGTTTATAGGATTTCCGTTGGGTTTTAGCATTTAATAATAAGAGTGTGTAACTTCTTTAACATATGATTCAAAGTTGTGTACCGTAGAGCGCCACACAGAAGTAGTAAAAACAGATCTGATTTCAAAGCAGTCCAAATTCAGTCAAGATTGTATTATTGTTATTATTATTGCTGAAACATCTGACGCGTTTGTTTTTGTGTATTTTACCATTTATGTTCGAGAATAAACGACATCCGTAGCACTATCAAGTATACTTTAATTCATTAATTTAATTTATAAAAAGAATGCATGCAAGGTTTTGGTGGGAAAGCCAGAAGGAAGGAGACCACTATAGGATGTAGACGTAGGAGGCAGGATAATATTAAAATTGGTGTTAGAGAAATTGACTGGGATGTTATGGACTGAAATCATCTGGCTTAAGATAGAGACCAGTGAAGGGCTCTTGTGAACACGGTAATGAACCTCGGGTTCCATAAAATATTGTGGAGTTCTTGAGTGGCTGAGCGACTGGCGGCTTCTCGGGAAGGGCTCAGCTCTATGGGGTTGGTTAATTTATGTATACATACAGGTCTATAATTCAGGTTCGTTTAATTATTTTCGCAAATCTCGCATGTTCGAAAACCATAGTTGAATGTTAATGTGCACTGCTTGGTATTTGCTTCATGCTGGCTTTCGCTTGCCTTATTCTTCAGACCTGAAGATGGAAGTGACTTGTTCCTGGAACGTCAGTTGACCTTCAATAGACTACACTGTGTTATGATCCAGAAGGCAGAACCCTTCTTTCTAAAACATACAACTTCATAAATCTACGCATACCTTCCGTTTTTGTTTAATTAACAGGAAAACCGTAAGATTTACAGAAAATGTGTTTCGGATGTGAAAAATGTTTTTTTTTGTGCAACATTTGTTCAGAACATTATTCGGTCTGATTCATCACGTGAGTACTGAGCATACTTTGTCCATCAACACCAATTTCTGAGAAAGTGGATTTGATGTAAGGTAGTCATGTGCAGTTTAAATGTGACTTAGAACAAAACACACACTAAAATCTCAGAGTTGCAACTGAGGTAAAGCTATGGAAGTGTGTGCAGATAGTGCAACGCAGTATGGAGACTCAGAAAGGTTAATTGGTTCATTTTCGCCTAAAGAAAAATGGAAACAAAACTCAGACGATGAAATATTTAGCAAATTATCCTCGAGGTGTGCGTAAAGAAACGTGTAGGTTTTCGTGCAAAGGAGGTATTGCTTTTGTCCGATTTTACCCCAAATTGGATTGGCCCACAAATATTACTGAAAATCTCTAATATCAAGTTCCAATTAATCTGTTCAGCATGGGAATGCGTGCGCTCATAAAAATTGCTGAAAAATTAGGATCTATATCATTTCCCAACAATTGAGTATCCATGGATCTTCCATATGTCTACCAAAATTCAACTGAAAAATACCTTATAAGACGGCTGGATTATCCGGCGGGCTCATAGGAATTCATGTAAGTTGTAGACATTTCTTAACGTAACAGAAGTAAATTGTAAGCTTCCTTCGAAACGCTGAAAATTACACAGCGGCTCTCTCGCCATCTTGTGATTGTGCGGGTGTACTAACTAATCAGGTTTGTTATCCGTGCCGAATACGTACATTTGTATACTCTGTGTAATTGTGAAGATTGTGAACAAAGCAGAGCAAGCAGACGAAAGAAGAATTGCGTGTAACATACTGAAGTGTTTTGATACAATAATGACAGAAACTCAGGAAGCAATGTTATCAGAAAATATAACATTCAAGAAGAAGAAAACAAAACAGCTTAGAAAACGAACCGACTCTTCCGAGGAAAGTAATCATAGTGAAGAAGAAGATAATGACGTCAGGTAAACAATAGTAAACATAACCTCGTTAGGATATATTTTAATTCTTCCATTGCTAATAGATACGTGATAACTAAAAATAATTTATTTCAGACTAAAATTGGAGGAAATGAAAACCCTACAGAAACTCAGGAAGAGGCAGAATGGAGTTAGCATTGTCACTTTGGCACTTGGAAAGAAGGTCGTAACAGAGGATGAAGCACTGGTGGTAAGGGATTATCACATTGAAAACTAATGAAATTTTAAATGAGGTTTGTATCATAGAAACAAAACTGAAAGCGTATCCTTGTGTGGACTTACTGCTGGAGGCAAAGTCTAAGGTTAGGTTATGGATCTTGTTATAAACAATGGTTGACATCATTAAGATGGTGGTAAATTTTAAAGTTTCTTGCGTCACCCATTAATGCGTAAGAACTGGAGAATTCTGTGATGCATTTATCTCACTTTTATCAATTTTTCTTAACCTTCTTTTTTGTACACCACAGAAATGTGTTTAATTTTTTTTTTTTGTAGACTGATCCGTTTAAGCTAAAAACTGGAGGGATGGTGCATATGAAGACACTTAAGAGTGGCAAAGTGAAACGAATAGATGATGCATATGATACGGGAATTGGGACGCAGTTTTCTGCCGAAACCAATAAGAGGGATGAAGATGAAGAAATGTGAGTTTTGTTTTCTGTTACTGTCACATAGTACCTCTCCAAAGTTCAGCGAGTGACTGATTTCATATTTTTAACCATTAACGTTTATCTTGAATTTGGGTAGGGATGTTTGTTACTTACATACTCACTTATTCATAGGTGATCCACATATCTTTAAAAGGTATACTTTAGTTTTACGTATGCATGTGCTGTAGGATGAAGTACATAGAAGAACAGCTGTCAAAACGGAAGGGCAAAGTAAAGGCAGAAGGCCAAGTGTCTGCAAGTGAAGATTCCAAGTACTGTTCTCCAGAAGAGGCGGCTCTGCAAGCAGTACCTGACTATTTGCGTGCTTCTTCCACGCACCGCTCAGAGGAGATGCTGTCCAATCAGATGCTAAGTGGGATTCCAGAAGTAGATCTGGGCATAGAGTGAGTTATATCAATATGCCATGAAATTATGTTTAGATGTTGTGTAAATACCATGAATGTCGAGATGATGCTTGAAGGTTTACCATCTAGCTGACGCAGTGCCGTAGAGTGTTACTTGAATGGATTCTAATAACATCAACATGAAATTTCCCATCATTAAATAACATGGTACCTAGGTTGGTTGGTTTCCAATGGCTGCATTTGGGATCATTTAACCCATTTTGCTTCCTGCTTCCCAATAGTGAGCGAGTTCTTGCTTTGTTGCATCTCCTTGTTAAGATTAGGGCATTGAAGGTGTTCTTTTCCCATAGACGATCCTGGCAAGTTGCACGGTGTAGATTCTTCTGTGTTATATATTCCTGTCTTACAAAGATGTGCTGCAAGGCAGTCATGTCCTGTATTCAATCAGAAATTTGCAACAGCTTCTTTTCTGGGTTTCTTGCTGTTAATTTCCCAAAGTTTTCATATTTCTGACCATTTCTTGTTGTATGGTTCCTTTCTTTCTTTACATGGTACCTTATCACAACAAAAACACCACACAGGCTGGTCTAGAAGTAAAACTCTTAGGCTTGTATGTGGGAAATGCTTGGTACACATCTCAGCTGGGACATATACTATCATGATTGATGTGGTTCATGGCTTTCTTCAGTTGTTCAGACCACTTTCTTCCAGATTGTTTCCTATTCATCATCCATTAATCAACACTGTCTAGTCTAGCTGGTGAAAGCGCTGTAAAATGACCTGTAAAGAAAGAACACACTGGTCTTCTCACCAAATTTTCCAACCAAAATTTTTGTTAGCTGCATCATTAAACTAGCTTGTATATTTTTCTTTCAGTGCCAAGATACGTAACATAGAAGCTACTGAAGAGGCGAAATTGAAACTATTGTGGGAGCGTCACAGTAAGAAAGATGGCCCCTCACAGTTTGTGCCCACCAACATGGCTGTCAACTTTGTACAGCATAACAGATGTGAGTTCATGTGTGTGTATTTATGCAGCCTATACTCCACAAACCTAGATTCTGCTATACTAATACCCTTAATTTTCCTGCCTTGAACAGTTGTATTTAGAGCATTGATCAAGCGGGAAAGGTATAGTCTTTTGGACACATCTGTTGGCAGACATGCAGGTTTTAACACTTTCAGGTATCTGATATTTATGTTTTGTATTTTGGCGATTTGTTCACATCACAGGAAAACGTTAATTACATGTATGGCCGGTGTAGTTCAGTCAGTATAGCGGCTGGCTATGGGCTGGATGACCGAGGGGCCGGAGTTCGAGTCCTGGTAGGGTGAAGAATTTTCTCCAAATCATCCAGACTAGCTCTGAGGTCCACCAAACTTCCTATCCAATGGGTACCAGGGGCTTGTCCCGGCGGTAAAGCGACAGGAGCGTGAAACTGATCACTCGCCTCCAGCTAGCACCGAGGTCAAGAAAACGTGGATCTATACATCCACTCTCCCATACGCCTTCATGGCATAGTGCTTAATTAGTTAAGCAATGGGACAACTTTATCTTTACCTTTCACTAGTATCCTACAATATTAAACTTTTGAGATCTTAGCCAGGGAACTGATTACCATGACTTAGGTTCCAGTGAGTTGGCTCAGTTCATTATGGCGAGTGCTCGGATAGTACACTGAAACAGGCAATGATCACTTTCAGATCTTTCTTTACTGGCCAGTCATTAACTTCACATCTTGTTCAGTGCTGTATATCACCTGCAGCTGAAACAGAATTGTTAAACAGAGTAAGTAAATCATCCAGTGTCTTCAGTTTGCACCCTCTCATTTCTGTTTCATTTTTTAGTTAACATTGAAGACCCAGAACCACCCAGAAAACGAGAAAGACAAATGGAAGAAAAGACAAAAATGGTTGTTGTTGGATCAACACCAGAAGATAAAGTGAAGAGATCAACAGGGAATGGGGAGAAAGCTACAGATGATTATCACTATGAAAGGTTTAAGAAACAATTCCGACGGTACTGACTGTTTCAGAAGCCTTGTGTGACATGTTCAGTACATAATCCATGCCATTTGTTTTTGTCCTTGTATAAATTAATGTCTATGTTAATAAAGGAAGAAACTGTAAGAAATCAACTGTATTTAATCATAGGCAAGAGTAAATGTATCCCTCTGTCTGAGCACTGTGCTATGAAGGTGTCTAGGTGGCATGGAGGTAAAACTCTTTGTATTTCAAACTCTACCAGATGGAAATGTTAACTTTATCCTAACGGAAAGGAACCACCAGTGACTCTCCAATTTACCCTCAACTAAAAAGAATAAAGAATTTTAAGCCTTTTACAAAACATTTCATTCTCTACAGGAGTTTTTTTAGTAACAATGATAGATGGTAGTTCGTTAATTTGAGTTAGTTTTGATATGATGCGGAAGTATATATAATTATAAAAGACAAGTCCGTCCAGTGTGACTATTTCAGTTATCTCACTTGATGATTCACTAGCCTTACATGTTTCGATCCATTTGGATCATCTTCAGAGGCACCAAACACGTTTTTGAAACCACTATCACAACAATTGTCAATCAAATACACATGTAATGTCCAAGTACACAATGTTCCATCTATCAGTCACAGCAGCCTTTCTGGTTATAGAAATATTTAAAGTTGTTTTAAAAACTTTGTTAAAAATTAAAATTCATAAACCTTACGGTTTGTGTCAATAACCCCTATAACGGACTATATTAAGAATCTCTCTACTCGGTTACATAAGCGGCACAACATCNTGGACGGACTTGTCTTTTATAATTGTAACAGTTGGTGTGACGACCAAAATGAAACAAATAAAAAAAAGTATATATAGTTAGTGCCTTGTAACTTTAGCCGCACGGAAAGGTAAACGCTATTGTGGAGCACGCAAAGCACAATTCAGCGTGGAGTGATGCAGTGTATTGTTGGTCCTGGTTTAATATTTTCGTTAGAACCTTCATACTTCCTCTTGGTCCCACAATTTCCAGGGTAGAGTTATGGCATTCTGCAGGCACAGATGTTTACGATAACTTGTCATAGATGGCAGAAGAGTAGGATGAGACCGGAAGCGATCGTATGCCCGTTCACATGTACTTCCGTGTGATTAGGCCGTCAGCACGGTCAGCACGGTCAGCACGGTTTGAAAGTAACGAGCGGCAAAGAGACAATGTTTACTATTCTGTGACGTCAATGTTTCCGTGCTCTTTCTGATTATAATTTTTCGCAAACATTGAATGGTTGAAAGTTCACAGAGGGTGAACTTTGTACAGGGCGGAGCTGAATGGTATTCACTGCGAGAATATAGTTGCCATCGTTGCAATGAAGGTAAGTTAAGCAAGTCATCGAGTTGGAAAGATGGGACGTGTTGCACAGGTATGTTGTTAAATATTATTTAAAGCTATGTTCAGTGTAATTCTGTGATCAGAACTTATTTTACAACCAGCAGTTTGAGAATCGTCATTGAGACGAAATAGAGGCATTTAGTTTATTTGTATTTATTGTAAGTTCAAGAGATCCAAAAATGGATATAGAACATGTCATAAAATATAGAGCATAGAATGCATACATACTTATTACACAACTAGACAGTACAGTGAATACAAAAATAATAAAAATGATCTGTTTAGATATTCATCCACAGTATAAAACGAATGAGTATTCAAGAAATGCCTTAGTACAACCTTAAACTTTTTAAAATTATTGGATGTGTTCTTGATCTCTGTGGGCAATTTACTAATATTTTTATACCCCCATAATAAACTCCTTTTTAATAAATAGTTAAATTAGCTTGAGGTAGATACAAATTTTGTCTTTGGTATCAATAGTATGAGAATCAATGTTTGATGGAAAAAGAAATTTATTTTGCAATGCAAACACTAACAACGAAAATATATATTGTGATTCAAATGATAAAATATTTAAATCTTTAAATATGTTTCTACACAAAACTTTATTGCCATATCCCAACATCGCTCTGATAGCCTTTCTTTGGAGAAAAAAAATATCAGAACTATGAGATGAGTTTCCCCAAAAGATGATACCATAGTATCATAGTGAAAGAAGGAATAATAGATTACCTTTAGAGCCGAAATAGATGTATAATATTTCATATTTCTAAGTATGTAACAAGCCTTACTTAATTTTCTTTTACAAGTAAATCAGTATGATTCTTCTATATTAAGGCACTAACAATTATAACTCCCAAGAATTTATTATTGAGGGTATTGTTGATAAACTTATTATTATGATTTATTGTAAATGCATCTGACATTATTGTCTTAGTTTTAAATTGAATACAATGTGTCTTATTAAAATTTAAAGATAATTTATTAGCTCTAAACCATCCATTTATGATTTCAATTGTTATAAGAATATTCCTGTAAAGATCATTTATATTAGAATGTGAAAATAAGATGCTAGCATCATCAGCAGAAATTATAGGTGTAGAAAATTTATTTAATATTTTAGGCAAGTCATTTTTATATAAGAGAGACAACAAAGATCCTAATATGGACCCTTGTGGCACTCCCTGTCTAACACTAAGCCAATCTGAAGATACTGTATTCACATCACTTTTATGTATTACTGTTTTAATATATCTGTTACTTAAATAAGATTCATAAAGTGCATAATCTTTCCCAGTGATACCATAAAATTTAAGTTTGAACAAGGTATCGTGATCTACACAGTCAAAGGCTTTCTCCAGATTACAAAAAACACCTGCCAGTAATTGTTTGTTGTTCATGGAATTTTAAAATCTCTGTAGTCAGTAGTCATAGAATCACATTACATTCCGCAGGTGTTCGTGAAGAGTTTGCTGAAAGAAAGGCGTATGGTATACTGCAGCACTACAGTAGAGGCAAGTTACGATTTACAAAGAGACCAGATCTGAATGTCAGGATTTCTTCAAGAGTTATTGACATGTTTTGAGTTTATTTCCAATTACATTGGATTAATTTTAGTGTGTTGCATCTCTATCCGTGAGATAACTCATATGTCCTACAGATAGTATTGCAAGAAAACATAAATTTTAAATGATATGGCTGTTGTGTACAGTCATGTGGTTAATTTTCTTTACCTTGGTACTAGTTGGAGGTAAGTGGTCAGCTTCATGCCCCAGCCACTTTACCCATTGGGTAGGAGGTTTGGTGGGCCACAGAGCCAGTTTTTATAACGTGGAGACCATTGACCCAACTGGGACTCGAAGTCTTATGCTTAAGTTGTCCAGCCTGTAGCCAGTCGCTATACCAACTATGCTATCCCTGCTCGTTTCATTACGGTTTGTAACCAAAAATGAAAATTTGGTTGTACGTTAAGGTAGCTGGAATTAAGCTTCAGATTCAGTGAACATAGCATAAAGTTGTTCTTTTCTAATTTAAAATTGTCACAGATCACAAATTTAACCCAGAAAAATTGAAGGCTTGGCTACTGTTTCCCATCATTTCTATTCCCTTTCACAGAAAAACAATTGAAATATTGTTTTTTAATCAAAAAAGTATTGTGTGCTATGAACTGTAACAACATAACACATCTAAAGTGTCACACGCTTCTGTTTGTACATGGAAGATAATCATGTACACCTCCTTTAGATCTGTTTGTAGCATGTCTGCCATGTTATGGAAGTCAGATGCACTGTACGCAAGAAGAGGCATTCTACTTGCTGAAATTGTGGGGGCGTGTGTAAGGATGTGCACAGACTTCGGCTTTTACTGAAGTTCGGTATACGGGAGTTAAGCAGCCAACTCCATGCAACAGAGGCATTAGGCTAGTAGTTGCTTAGACAGTCAAGAAATTCCCCATATTTTATGGAACCTCAAATGTTTGTTACTGTGTTCCCAGGAGCTCACTTAGTGGGGGGTGGAGTCCAACTGGGTCCACTCGGCACGGCGGCCACTGATTGGCCTATTGTAGCCTGCCCAGGTGATTATGATGGTGGAGAATTTGGTGGAATGAAGATTGGCAGGGGAAACCAAAGTTCTCGGAGAGAACCCACCCCAGCCCCACTTTGTCCACCACAAATCCCACTTGACCAGACATGGGATCGAACCCGGGCTGCCGTGGTGGGAAGCCAGTGACTAACTGCTTGAGCTATGGCATGGCCATTCCCAGGAGCTCACCGCCAGTCACAATCCTGACCCTGATGAATGAACCCAGTCCACACCCTCCAATTCTTCTACATTTTAATATCCTTCCATCTGTGTCTGGGTATTCCAAGTGGTCTCTTTCCTTCAAGTTTGTCAACCAGAACTTTGCTTGCATTTGTCTTCTCTCCTGTGTGTGCTGCATGCATTGCACACATCATTACCAGTGATATGATCATGTTAACTATATTTTGCCAGTAAAAATTGTGGAGCTCCTTATTATGCAGTTCTGTTCATACTCCTGTTACCTCCTCCCTCTTGGGGCCCAGATGTGCTCAGACACTCCAAGAATATGTTACTCTGTTAATCTGAGAGACCAAGTATCACCCACAAATTGTAACTTTGTGTATTTTAATTTTTAAATTTTTGAGGCATTGTTTAATAGAAGAGAAATTACCAAGTGTTTCTTCTTATTGCTATTCATAAATTCTACTTTCATGGACAACTCCATCTTGAATATCCAGTGCCCTTGTATTGTAGAAATTTTTCATTAAAAGAAAAGTTACAAATCTGAGTTATCAAGTTTCTTCTCAGCGTATATGAAATACTGTTGTTCGAGACCCATTGGCCAAGTTGAGAGTGGTATTGAAGGATTTCTCTTTGGGTTACAGCAGTTTCAGTAGATCTTGGATGCCATGCATTATCATAAGCTTAACAGGTCTTGAAACACTGATTGGTACTGCACACAGTTGAGTGTGACTAAGACGGGATTTTAATTGGTAATTGGATTTATTGAACTCGCACACAATTTGAGACTACACTTTGCAGTTCATTAGTGTCTACAGTCATGCATTTACTAGCCATTGCTTGGTAGCAGCTTTCAGCAGTGGACATTCCTCTTCCTGTGGGTTTCTGAACTGTCCCTGGCCTTAGCTACAAGCTTCTAACAGCAACAGTTCACAACTGACTGGACTGCAACATTCTTCTCACTAACTCACCAACCAAGTGACTGACTCCTCATTTGTCCTGCTTATAACATGTCGGCACAGACTCCACAGAAAACGCCATACCTTTATTGCTGTTTACGGGCCATTGTCTTGTTGTTTGTTTCACAGTCATTGCCTAGTAATGGGTCTGCATGTCTTNTGTCCTGCTTATAACATGTCGGCACAGACTCCACAGAAAACGCCATCCCTTTATTGCTGTTTACGGGCCATTGCCTAGTAATGGGTCTGCATGTCTCAATACTGTAACTTAGAAGAAACATTATCTTTAATATATTCTTGCAGGTGAACCACCTGATGATGATCTTTGCAGATTGAAACAGGTAGTTGGATTAAAATAAATGAACCTGAATATTAAAAATTTTAATGTCGGTTTGTAGAGACCACTAGGAAGACCAAGACATAGGTGGGTGAACAATATTAAAATGGATCTTAGCGAGATAGGATGGGATGGCATGGTTTGGATTGATCTGGCTCAGGATAGAGACCAGTCAAAGGCTCTTGTGAACATAGTAATGAACCTTTGGGTTCCATAAAATGCTAAGAAATTCTTGAGTAACTGCACAATTTTCGGCTTCTCAAGAAGAGCTCAGCTCCATGAGTGAACGAACGAATATTCTTGCAGGTTATTAGGACAGAAGTTACTACACAGTTGTAGTATCAGATAAACAGAAAGATATAATTTTTCCAGTCCATATAGACATTTAAGTTAAAGGTATTTTGGACTTTGTCATGTACAAGATAAATTTTCTTTGTTATGTTTGCGATAACTTCTTCACACTTAATGAGTGGCAGTTCCTTGCCTGAACAAGGTCTAAAGTATATTTTCATGTTATAATTTTAAACCTTGAATCCAAATAAATGTAAAAGTATTGAAATAACATACAGAGATGTTCTCTGAACTGTTCCCAGCACAACTGCCATGACATACTGAGTGGGGTGGCATAGCGGTAACACTTGACACTCATATTCCAGAGGTGCTCAGTCTGAAGCTTGACCAAGACACGAGGAATCCTTACTGAAGATTTTTTGTTTTTCCTCAGTCGCTCCATGCAAGTGCGAGGCTATTGTCTTGGCTAGGCTTTACAGTTCATCAACCCCCCCATTTCGTTCTGGCTACGGACACTGTAGTACAGTAACCCATATATACATGGGCACAGGACATGTGTCCTTTCATTCTTCAGTTTATGATAATAGACTATGACCATTTTAGCCTACTATCATAATTTAAAAAAAAAGTAAAAGTGGGTTATGAGATCACCTCGCTGTCTGTGTGTCCCCGCGTAACAAGTTTTTTTTTTTTTTAAGAGAACGTGTTTTGTTTTCCAGGAGAACTTCTTTACCATGTTGTTGCCTAATAACAGCCATCTCTTCTGGTTCCACTGTTCCAGCATTCAGGCATGATGTCATGTGGACATTTTTTCTATGCAGTCCATGTCATATCAAATACTTAGTATGTAGTGAAATGAAAGTAGGCAATTACTTCTTCCCAGAACTTCTTATCACTTGTTAGAAAGATCTCTGCTTATGGAAGCAGCATGTTCCTGTAGGACATCTGTACTCGTCCATTAGACTAGGGAGTTCATTAAGCCAGAATTTCCATTTTATAGTCTGAAGTATTGCTCGTTTGTTTCAGCTCGCTCGCCAAAGTTTCTGCCGAGGATTGAGAGCATTTTCAACTGCTGCAACAGAAGCAAAGCCTTCAAGTGGTGTTTGCTTCGGTACGTGAACATTTCTAAACATGTTGGAAGCATGGTTACTCAGCAGAGATATCCTACATGTACCTAGTTAATACAGCAGAAATCAAACATCAAGATTAATGCAAATATTATGTTTTTGGACAGTATCATTCATCCTGTTCTTATCTAAACAGGACAATGGTTAATGTCTGGAAGCATAATATTTGTACTAACATACCTTCATCACAGACTTTTAGATCTTAGTGAGATTAATATTATTGATTGTCTGGGATGTGACACCATGTAGTGCAGTAGAAAGGAGGGATAGTTCTACCCTGAAGATGAAGGTAGTAGATTCCTTTGAAACACTGGTACCGCTCTACCAGACTACACATAGTGTTAGATCCTAGAAAACAGCAGCAGTCTTCAAGATATCATTTGCTGTTCAAATTTTTTGTGTCTGCAGAGAAATCAAAGAAGGGAACAGGAAGGAATTTTAGTGAATAGATTCAGACATCTTTTTTGCTTGTTAGTCTTGACTTGTCACTCATGGAGGAGCCCTGCTTATGTATAAATAACTTTATGTATCCCTGTTCAGGCACAGCGGTGTGCAGTATATGGTGTTTATACGGTTTCAGAGCTCAGCGAAGAACAGAAAGAGGTTCAAGAACTTGCCAGGAAGTTCACAAGAGATGAAATCATACCCAAAGCAGCAGAATATGATCGTACAATGGAGTACCCATGGGATATAGTGAAGAAGGCATGGGCGGTGGGCCTCACCAACACCCACATTCCAAAACATTGTGGTGAGAAAATCATTTGAAGTTGCAGACAAGTAGTAGCTTATGTTCCCTATCTTCCCACAGAAATTACTTTAAAAGGAAATTCTGACTTAGATCAGTTCTGAAATACAAGCCATTAAGATTTAAATTTTTAAAGAATCTCAGGATGTCCTGTCATGTGCTTTTTGTGACTGTGTACAGCATGTTCATGTTTTGCCACTCTCAGAAAATTGTTTCCTTTATTGACAGTAGCTGAGTCATTATAGTAAGTAGGATAATGCTGGCGAGTTTGGCAATTTGGGTTTGGTTCCCAGCAGGAGGAGAGATTTTTTTGACCTCCAGAATGGCTGGACCAGCTCTGTGGCCCACCAAGTCTCCTGTCTGTTGGGTACCGGGGTTCTTTCCCCAGGGGTAAAGTGTCCAGGGATTGAGGCTGACCATTTGAAATACGTGCACCTATATGCTTACTGTTCATGACAACTTCTGCTGTACATTTTATTTATAACTATGAAGTGACATTAGATCTGTTGCTTGAGAAATGCCAACCACAGAATATTTTTCTGTAACTGTAATTTGAATGTTTTTGTAACATACTTATTTTTTATGGTGAGGAGTTGTTACCCCCACACCTATCACCCAAGCTGGAGGCGAACCCCTTGTCAGTTGTCTGCAACTGCTTATTCAATATATTACAGCTGCACTTCATATCTGGAGGCCATCCTCTGTCCACAACCTAAGGACGGGCCATGTCATGGTGACACCAGAACCTATTGTCTTCTTTCCTGTCTTCTGTCTAAAAATGTAAAAATTAGGCTATACAATACTGTAATTTTGCCTGTGGTTCTGTATGGATGTGAAGCTTGGTCTCTGATACAAGGGGGGAACAGACTGAGGGTGTTTGAGGACAGGGTGCTGAGGGGAATATTTGGACCAAAGAGAGAGGAAGTGACGGGAGGTTGGAAAAAACTGCATAATGGGTAGCTTCATAAATTGTACTCTTGGCCAAGTATAATTGGAATGATTAAGTCAAGGAGGATGAGATTGGCAGGTCATGTGGCACGAATAGGTGCGAAGCGGAATGCCTGTAGGATATTGGTAGGAAAGCAGAAAGATCAAGATATAGGTTGGTGGATAATATTAAAGCAGATCTTATAGGATAGGGTGATATGGATTGTATTGACCTGGCTCAGGATAGGGACAGGTGGAGGGCTCTTGTGAACACGGTAATGAACCTTCAGGTTCCATGAAATGCTGGGAAATGCTTGAGTAGCTGCACAACTGGCCACTTCTCAAGAAGGGCTCAGCTCCATGAAGTTGGTTAGTTNGGTTCCATGAAATGCTGGGAAATTCTTGAGTAGCTGCACAACTGGCCACTTCTCAAGAAGTTGGTTAGTAATTTTAGTATTCCATTGATACAACAGCTGCTGATAATTGCTGCTGTTGAATTCATACATCTTCCGACGTTGCAGGAGGTGTCGAGATGGGTGTTTTTGAAGGCTGCCTGATTGCTGAAGAACTGGCCTATGGATGTTCTGGTATAAAGACTGCAATTGAAGGTTCTGGTCTGGGTGTAAGTACTGCTGCGTTAACCTAGATTGCTGCAGAAGGCTCCTTTAACTGAACTTACTAGGCTCATATGCAGAAGGTATTCAGTTTGAATCTTGGCTGGGACATCAGCTATTCTGTCTCATGTTTCTATTGATTTTCCTTACACCCTGTAGGCAAATGATCGGGTTTCCTTGCAAGTCTTCTGGTTTGTCAGTCATCTGCAATCCTACCGTTTGGTGCCGTATAGTCTGCCTAGTGACAGCACCATAAAATAGCCCACAAAGTAAATGCCATGTTGGAATTTTAAAGAGTATCTAATATATCATGCATTGACCATTTACTGGGAAGCCCCATAATTTGTTACATAAACTTTCATGTTATTTAGTTCCCTAACTTCCTCCAGCCTTACATGTTATCACATTATATGCCACAGCTGATATGAACAGCATGGACAGTCAGTCATAAACTGCCTCCTCCATGTGGTGTAGTGCTTAATTAGTTAAGCAGAACCGCGCCATAGCTCAAGCGGTTAGTCACTGACTTCCCACCGCGACGGCCCGGGTTCGATCCCGGGTCTGGTCAAGTGGGATTTGTGGTGGACAAAGTGGCGCTGGGGCAGGTTTTCTCAGAGTACTTCGGTTTCCCCTGCCAATCTTCATTTCACCAATTGCTCCACAATCACCCTCACCTATCATCTGGGGCTGGTACAATAGGCCAGAAGTATCCGCAGTACAAGGGACTTAGTCCCACCCCACTAACAATAAAAAAATAGTTAAGCACAGGGACAACCTTATAGATATTTCTTAATGTAGATGCTTGTAGAAACATTATTGTTACATTTGATTTGTTTGATTCTGGTCCGTCATACTAACAATTACAAATACAAATCACTCCATCCAATGTGACATATAAGTTTCACTACCTATTGTGATAGTAGTTTCCAGCTTGTAATGATGTTCCCTCCGAAGATGGTCCATAAGGACCAAAACATGTAAGGGTTGATAGGTTTTCATGTAGTAAAACTTATATGTCACATTGGATGGAGTGATTTGTATTTGTTATTATTGTTACATTTCACAGCAAACACCTGTCATCATAGCTGGAAATAAGGAACAACAGAAGAAATACTTGGGACGGCTGATAGAGGAGCCACTAGTTACCGTAAGTATATATCATATCTACAGAATCAGGATTCAAAAACAAAACAAAAGTCAGTGATTAGTATCAAAGAATTTTGTGTCCATAAATCGTTTTTCTTCAAATGAAAACTGGCATTGTATGTATTTTCAATTTTACAGGCTTATTGTGTCACAGAACCGGGAGCGGGATCAGATGTGAACGGGGTGAAAACACGAGCAGAGAAGAAGGGAGATGACTACATCCTAAATGGCCAGAAGATGTGGATTACAAATGGAGGCGTTGCAAACTGGTTAGTAGTTCTGAAGACCTGTTGTGTTGCGTTACATCTGCAGTGTTTTAGAGGCTCGTCTTCAGGTGAAAAAACAGAAGCAGTACATGCATAAGTAGCCTTGAATTTCAGCAATTCATAGGTATAATTTTTTCCAATTACAGCACACAGATATCTTTACATGTGTCTTTATATCGTCGTGTGACAGAGTGACTACAGATGGGGTTTGGAGTGGTGATATGATTTACTGAACACTTATAGAACGTAACTACAAATAGCTACGACAGTCTCACTGAGTTACGCACTCCAAATATCACTGTAACTGCAGCACACACAAAGTTTTCTCAGTCTTTACTAGCTGTTTCCCGGTGATGAATACTAATGTTGCCCTCTGCTTATGTCCTTACTGTCTGGCACATATCCCACAACTGAACTAAGCTCTAAACTTCGTCCCCCTTATAACCACTCGGCATGAACCAACAGAAGACACAGCTCTTCTGTTAAATGTTGACCCTTGCAGGGTAGAGGTAAGAAGGTAAAGCTATTCCTGTAACAGTCCATGAAGGCTCATAAGGTTATAAGACACTGAGGCTCCCACCTTTCCTAGACAGTCTGCTCACAGATGACAGGTTGTCAGCCTGGGTACAATTCTTTAGTGTGTGAACTGATATATGCATTAGACAAACCCATTCCTTGTCTTCATACATCTAAGTAAATGTGATGTGTGTTTATGTAATCATGTAATAGAGGTACAGTCTTTTCTTCAGGTGCCACAAAAGATGGAGGATTTCTTTAGTAGCTTGGTGACTAGCTTCTCAACAAGAATTCTGCTACATGGAGTTGGGAGTTAGCTTGCTGGGTAATCAGATTCTGACATGGTGCCTGAGGGAATTACAGAAGAGATCTCACTCATGATAATATGTTTTCCACCTTCCGGTACAAGTCAGGTGCACTGCCACAAGCATGCACAGTCTCTTCTTCTTGCATCAAAGTGAATTATGTCCATTTCTCAGGTACTTCGTACTGGCTCGAACAAACCCTGACCCAAAGTGTCCGGCAAATAAAGCGTTTAGTGGCTTCATTGTGGACCGCGACACACCTGGAATCACACCAGGAAGGAAGGTAAGCAGAACGATCACAGAAACTGTGGATAAGCATTACTTGTAAGCCAAACTGCAACTGGTTTACTTGAATCAAAAAGCATTCTTGCACAGAAACTGATTTTTATACAGTTAATGAGGGGACGAAGTGTGCATACAAACTTAGAGACAGGCCAGGAGAATAATTTTTGAAAATAGTTTCTCTTCTTTTATTCTGATATTTTTCTGTGTATTCCTCTTTCAATTTTAAATGTTTTTAAGAGGGGGGGCAGATGTTCGACTTGCACTCTCTCTCTCCTGCCAGCATCAACATCTTCACTATAATAACTCTTGATGCAGAGTGGTATGTTGGGTAAACTTGTGCTAGCTCACTGCACCAGACCTTCAGAAATATATTCTGGCTGTCTTGCTTTTGTGAATTGTAGCAGAAACTCATTTCAGGCGTTGTGTACATTTTGTACCCAAATTCAGGATACCCTATCATTTAACATTGAATTTAAAATTTCTTCAATTTCAGGAAATTAACATGGGACAACGCTGCTCTGATACGAGGGGCATTACGTTTGAAGATGTCCGTGTTCCAAAAGCAAATCTTCTCCTTGGTGAGGGAGCAGGTTTCAAAATCGCAATGGGGGCCTTTGACAAGACGCGGCCACCTGTAAGTCATATGACAGACATTGCTCTGCAGAGTGTATGTGTTACTGTTTTGCTTCATGACAAATTTGGAACTTTAATGTGTTAGTTTCTGTGCTTCAGGTTGCTTCAGGAGCAACAGGAGTAGCTCGTCGGGCCCTGGATGAAGCAACAAAGTATTCTTTGGAAAGGAAGACGTTCGGTGTTCCAATTGCAAATCATCAGGCAAGTTGAGTAATAATGATAGCGTACTGGTGTGTCAGACCTGTCGTAGAGGCTGGAGTATCCAGAATGTAGGCTTGGATCATCAGCTGTTGACATTATCATTGTCTTGGCATTGTTGCAAACCAAATAAATTTTAGTGCTTTTGTATACCATTTTAAGACTTATAGCTTGTATGTCTTTGTCCTGAGTTTTGTTACATGGATTTCACAGTCTCACTGATATGCCTCTGTATAATGTGGCATTTCTATAGTTTATCTTGCCTTGAGTAGGCAACCTTCCAGAAGAAAAATCCCCTGTCTTCAGTGAGATTTCTTGGGATGGAGGTTTTGGTTCTCATCATCTTGTGAAATGACAGCTGAAAGCTGGAATAGTGGAATGAATAGATACGGCCATTGCTAGTCAACAGCATGGGAAACAGGTGTCCAGGGCAGTGAATTAGCATACAGCAATAGAAGACCTATTTGAAGTAATGTTCTCTTTGTGGGTCGTGCTGAGGCTGTATAAAGAGGACCAAAGGGGTTTGGCAGTTAGCAGGCAGTCATGTGTTGTTAGCAGCCATTACCAGGCATTACTAGTGAGCAAACAGAAGACTTTATGTGTGTTAAGTCAGTGACACTGTGTCAATCATTTGCAGTTATATGAGATATATATATATTCTAAATAAACTGAAACCTCAGGATCGTCCGTAGCCAGATTGCGCTTAGCACTGACAACTGATTCTGTGTTCCTAGGCTGTTGCATTCATGCTGGCTGACATGGCAATAAGCATCGAGACTGCACGTCTTGCATATATGATGGCAGCTTGGCAGACAGACAACGGCATAAGGAATTCATACTTTTCATCTATCGCAAAGGCACACGCGGCCGATATTGCTAACAAGTGTGTTTCAGATGCTGTTCAGGTAGGAAAGTGCAACACAACACAGGCACTCTGAGCTGGGTGTTCAGGAGTACTTTGTATCTGCTTGTTAACTTCTTTGTAGAAGGAATTTGAAGTTTTTATTCAGTTATTATTCAGCTTGGAGCTCTAATAGCTCCATTGATATAGCAACCAGGATATGGGCTGGACAACTGAGGAATTGAGGTTCGATTCCTGGCTGCAGTAAGTTTTGTCTCTTCATAGTGTCCAGACTGCCTGTGGACACTGCTTATACCAGGCTACAACACAGCATCACATGCCAAGCATAGTAATCTTCATAATCATTGCTGTGAGATCATCGAACTCGAACTCCTACTTCCCTCCCCTTAGTGTCTGTTACTTAAAAATATGTGATTTCAAAGTTGTTTTGATGTTACTGTGTGTAGTTCTCATTGCATTGTAGATATTTGGAGGAGCTGGCTTCAATAGCGAATATCCTGTGGAGAAGCTAATGAGAGATGCCAAGATATACCAGATTTATGAAGGAACGTCCCAGATTCAGCGACTTGTAATATCACGACAGCTCATAGAAAGTTTTAAACAGAGGGCCTGAAAACAATTGTGCCCCTTCCCTGATTTCTGAATTGCACATTTCTTTGTTTGTTCATGTTTGGGCCAAATATGAATTTAACCTTTTAAAGCACAGTGGTTCATGTTGGCAGTGTATTCATATGTTTTGTATCTTCCTAAGAATAAGCAGTGATTATTGGCCGAAATCATTCCGTCCTACGTTATGTCACATTCCAGAAACCAATGATACTTAAATCCTATGGTGCAGGGTCCAACCATAAGAACAACTCTACATTTTGCCCAACCAGATTGAGCTGTGTCACTGTACAGACTTATTTTTATACCAAATATTATTACTGTAATGTTAGAGTATTTTTTTCTTGTATTTTCAGATATGGTAACTGAATTTTGTACATACAAGTTGTTGGAATGGTTCACTGTTTTATAATAAAACACTTACTTTTTAATCATGTACACACAAAGTGATATGTAACCATCTCAAAATAACTAAACCATTAATAGTGGACATTTGCCCTGCCTAAGTACTGATGAAGGTTTCATTTAAATTAAAGGGGACTCACAATATGAATCTGTATTTGTCTGTTTCCACTCAATTGCACTGAGAAATATCTGCAACAGGCCATGCAATTCGGGCATTTGATTGCTGGTTTCCTATCATAACACACCAGGAGATTCAATGTAGGATTTGTGGTCCGAGAAGTGGCATTGGCACGGACTGTTCTCCAAGTATTTGCTTTGCCTGAGAATCACCGTTCCACCGATGCCCCATACTGATCTGTCATCAGGGACTGATACAGTAGTCCCATTTGAGGCCAAAGTACCGAGGGACTCATCCCACTAAGTATAACTTTGTATCGTAGCATCCTCCAAATCACTTATTTATTCCTGTTAGTTATTAGCCATCTTACATGCAACTTGCTTTCTAAAATCTTCAAACGTTTTAAGCGTTAAAATCTCTTCTTCATCACTGGTGTATGCACACTACATATTTTGACCAACACTGATCACCCTCAGGTGTCTCTAAAATTGCTGATGAAACTGTTGTGCTCATGTAACTTCAATTTTTGGGATATGGCCTTGTCTCCGTGCATCTATATGTCCTATGGTGGTTGGTACACTACAGCTACACATGACAATAAGAGGGACTACCAACGACCATAGGACATGGATGCATAGACAACGGCATATCCCAAAAATTGAAATTAGATTAGCACAGCAGTTTTAGACACCTTAAGATGATCAGTGTTGGTAAAAATATGTAGTGTGCATACACCAGTGATGAAGAAGAGATATTAATATTAATGTTTAAAACTTTTTTAAGTTTTTAAAAAGCAAGTTGCATGTGAGATGGCTAATAACCCAGTAATTTTCATTTACTGATTGTCTTTTGCAGTCCAGTACACCCTTCTTGTTTAGTAACGGTTGTGTAATTTCAGTACGAATATGTTAAATTTATAAATATTTAGTTTGGAGGATAGAACGCTAGGCATAATTAAGAGATGAAGTGGCATAATGTCCTTCAAATATGTGCAGAAAAATTATGTCACTAAGTCAGAATCACTTCCCAGTTGCCTCTGGACACACACAACCTCATACATCTGGAGCCCACCCAGCATCCTATCCAATGAGTAATGGGGGTTCTTTCACCAGGGAGTGAAGCTGACCATTCATCTCCAACTAATGCCGAGGTCAATGAAACGTGGAGCTATACATCCACTGCCCCATACGTCTTCATGTTATAGTGCTTACTTAGTTAAGCACAGGAACAAATCTACTTTTTTTTACTTTATGTATTTTATTCTTAAATATTTTTAGATGACAGTGTAGCCAAACACTGTGATTTTAGTCTGCAGGAAAACTATACCGACCGAGCAACCGCTGCTTGTCAGCAAAGTTAGTGCCAACTCTAGTGGATAGAGGGTGTCATGTGGTCAGCGCAACAAATCCCCACGGCCGTTAATTTCGGTTTTCTAGACTGGAGTCGCTATCTCCTTGAAACAGCTCCTCAGATATCCTCATGAGGCTGAGTGGACCCCGTTCCAGACCCACTACTTCTCAGAAAATCTGGCCGGGAATCGAACCCCAGACCTCTGGATGTGTAGCCAGGAACTCTGACCACTAGACCACAGAGGTGGTCAGCCAAACACTTTATATTAATAATAAGGAAATAATAGAATTGAACAGTCACTGATGTCATATTATGTGGCTTCCTAAGTAGATTCAGTGGAAAATCACTGAGTAGTGTGGGTGTGTGTTCAGGAGGAGGAGGAGGAGGTGGAAGCACGTGATTGCAGTTCTAGAGAAGGGGATTGAACTGGCTGAAACAAATCAATAGCATTGAATTTTAAATTTATGGTTGTCCTGACTGAATCACTGGAGGATTTCCTCAGCCCATTGAGGCAGATGCCAGGATTAGGCCTGAGATACATCCTTCCCAGTTCTTACCCACAGATCGTACTGCCACTTGCTGCCGTATAGTCTGACCCACTGGGCAGCGGCATTGAATAAGTTAATGGAGTAAGTGACATGGTATAAAGCAGGATAATGAGATGCATAGTTGACTGTTTACAAGTATAAGTAACCACAATCAGTACATCTAATTACTGTATTTACTAATACAAATATAGTTTATAAATGTTCTATATACAAGTGACTACTTGTTAGGCAGAGAAAGCACTTCACATCTGTTGAAACAATACATATGCCTGTAAATGCAGAAAACTTTTATTGCTGTGTTCATTAGAAGATTATGGAGTTTCAGGATGTGATCCAAGTTATCTGGTTTGTAGGTACCAGTGTACACCATCTTCAGTTCTACTCCAAAATTGATGCAACAGGCTGGTCCAAAACATTGGCTTCAGTCACATCTCAAAACACTGTAACTTTCATTTTCACTGCAATGAAAATCTCAAGCCCCACAAATTTAACTAGTGCACATTTTTAAGTTTGTAATTTCACAGAATTACTGGGGTTTTGGACTTTTCCCATCGTCCGGAATTTTAGGTAATACAGAACATAATGTTTCAGAAACTGGATCTGTTTCCGTCTTCGGGTGAGAAGGAAGTCACCTACTCAGTTGCACCCCTCAGAAAGTGCTAATCTCAATCACTGGACAACTGTCAGATTTAAGCAGCTATTTCAACATATAGGACTAGGCTAGGTCAGTGAAATAGCTGGGTAAATCTGACAGTTGTCCAGTGATTGAGATTAGCACTTTCTGAGGGGTGCAACAGTAGGTGTCTTCATTTTGCACCTGAAGATGGAAACAGATCCAGTTTCTGAAACGTTGTGTCCTCTATTACCTAAAATTCCGGACAATGGAAAAGTCCGAAACCCCAGTAATTCTGTATGTCATCCATCATCGTTAGAACCCTTTAGAATCTATTTGTAATTTCAGCTGAGTCCTGATTGTGTTTATGTTAGTGAATGGTGCAGATCCTCCCTTTGGGCTACTAGGAGAGTTATGCTAGCGGGAGTGTCAGCTCCTGGTAGGGGCCAGATGTAAAGCAGCCCATAGTCATCCCAGTGTTACCTTCAGTAACAGTGTATGTCACGGAACCTCACGATATATGGGCATCTGTTGTAAAGGAGACAAAGGTACTTGGAGGGCCTTAGCGTCAAGGAGTGAATAGGATGATTCCTATTTTTCTGAGATTTGAGATTCTCGTGGTAGTGACCCAAAACTCCGAGATATGATGATGTGTAGTCTGGTAGATGGTTACCAATATTTTGGAGGAAATCGGCCCTAAGCAGTTGTTCCTCTTAAATGTTGGCCTACAAAACTCTTCTGCTTCACATCACAGACGGCACTAGTCTTCAAATCTATTTTTATTTGTGAAAGTCCATTTTCCTCCACTGATCCCATGACTTGTATTACACTTCTTTGGAATCTGTTTGCACATTTGGTATCACATAACATACAAATGCACTAAATTGCTGTTAATTGCACAAGTGTTAAAAGAAGTTACTCTTTATAATATCCAGGTTTAAACCTACTGCTGCGATATTTGACTGAAATCGAATAAGCATCCATTACCATAGAGTGCAACATTCAGCTTTGGTCCACGTCAAGAGATAGTCATCTCCTTTTTCAGCGTCTTTCGTCTTCATTCATTGGGAACTAAAAAATGCATTTTGTTGCATTTATCTTCAAATTTTTACTGTATAATTGCATTATTTTAGGAAAAGTGGTGAGGAAATAATTCACAGTGGAAGAGTTAAGAACATAAACGAATTGAGCGGTATCACTCCTGCTTTGTATTCAGAAGGACCAAAGTTCTGTTCTCAGGCTTGAGATCAGCTATCCTGAGGTCTTTTTGAGGTTTCTCAAAGTGTACCATGGCTATTTTGTTCCACTTCGCTTCTAATTCATTATTTGCTAATCGTTTGACCCTATTTAGTCTAATTTACCAGTACTGAAAGCATCACTAATTAAACCATGAATAAATAAACAACCTAAGCAGTATTATCAATTGTATCCTTTATCATCACATTTGTAAAGCTGTTACTATCACTAATTCAGTCACAAGATGAATCATTTTAGATTTTATTTAAGATGTTGAAATGGTAACTTATATATGGTGGCATGAGCTTCCAGCATTAGGGATATCTTAAAGTGTTGTATGAAGCAGTTCATAGGAGAGATATTGATGAAATATCAGCTAGCCCTGACCACAGTGACTAATTAAAATGGGGCATCATTTCATGTAACTTCTAAGACGGTAGTTGTCGCTATTTTGCAGACCAAATATTGCAGTTGCCTATCTTAAAGCCTCCATGAACTGAGCAGAACGTACGGAGAACGTCCACAGAACCATTCCTGGTAACATGAGACCATTCTGTGCTGAATTCTTGGATCCTGAAAAGAAAAATTTGTTAGTACAGTTCCTTTCATACAAATGGAAACAACGTGATGGAGTTAATGTCTTCTGTATAACAGTTCTTCCTATACATAATTGTTAGTGTTTGCAGTGATACTACAACCATCTTAGCCACAATTCATCAGGGGTACATGGTTCATAGTGATTCTTCCCATGCTGAAATCAGGTGACCAAGGGGGCCAGGCAGTAGGAAATCCACTATTTTACTTTGTGCCTGTTGTCAGCACTATAAGCAGCCAAAAGCATAACCTCACAAACGAAATACTTCCTTTATCCACAGTACAAGTACACTGTTTCAGAATATTATCATTCCATTTGATCTGTACTCATTGAGAGATATGATTGTCCAGAAGCGTGATCTGTGTTAGAAAGATTCTGTATTTGCTGAGTATCACCTGCACTCAGTGTGTCTTCAGCTCCAAATGCAGGTGATTTGCCTTGCTCCAGCCATATGGCCACACTTCCGCTGCTGATATTGTATAGCCCCATAACAGAGGCCACACACTTAAGCCGCAACTCTCCTCTTGTTGAGAAGTCTGACTTCTTCAGTGTTGTTCTTAACATAGCACCTCCCTCCCAAGTTGTCACTACATCCTGTGATAGCTGGAACAACAGATGAGAGATCACTAGTTATTTAATTCTGATGAATTGACTGCCCAGGTTATTTTAACACTAAATTAAATGAAGGCATGATAACATGGCCTGGGTTCGATTCCAGGTCGGGTCAAGTGGGCTTTCTGGTGGACAAAGTGGCAGTGGGAAGGGTTTTCTCAGAGTACTTCGGTTTCCCCTGCCAATTTTCATTCCAACAAATTCTCCATCATAATCACCCGGGGCTGGCTACAATAGGCCAATGAGTGGCCGCCGTGCCGAGTGGACCCATGTCAGTATCCCATATCTGCAGGTCAATGTAGCAATAACAATCTAGACTCATATGCAAGAGGTTTGCATCTCAGCCAAGATGGGTTTTCGTGATTTTCTCAGTCCCTTCAGGCATACTCTGGGATGGTGTATCAATATGGCCACAACTGCTTCCTTCCAAATCCTTTCTAATTGCTTCCTTCCAAATCCTTTCTAATTAGTTATCCACCAATCAGCCTCTCATTTGATGATGTATAGCTTAAGATACTGACAGAATAAAAAAAAAATGAAATTTGCCTTTACTCATAGCAGCTGTGCCTGTGATAGACTTACTGCATGATTGTTGATGTAGAATGTGAGGGTTGGTGGTGATTTTGATGCCTGTGACGTACAGTTCACTGTCAGCTGCTCGCCTTCTCTGTAGCTTGTGTTCATCACAGTCATCACAGGTCGGGAATCAGGGAACTCTGGAACCGTTACAGCCAATTTATAAAGTTAGAGGAATGATTTATTTCATGCCCTTGTATTTTGTTCTGTCATGGAGAGGTGTCAAATGTGTAAGTACATAATAGCTATAATGGAATGAGAACAAAATGATATATGCGCATAGTTCAGCTATGTTCGTGTCATTGAGTATCTCCGTTATACAGAGTGTAAATAAATATATATATTACAACCCTCTGTGGTAGATAGATGGGTTGAATCTGATCATATTTTCTTAACATGCCAACGTCCAGAAACGCTTTCTTTTGGCACTAAGGGCCACAAAAATTTCTGAGAAGATTCATAAGTTTTAGGGGATGTTATTGTTCTACATTATAGAAGTTGCTCAAAATGGTAGCCGCTGACTTCATTGCATGTTCTGCACCGCCTGGCTATGTTATGCTGAACTATTTGAAAGATTCCTGGCATTTCCTGAATGTTTCTAGTTGCTACTGCAATTCTTGCCACAAGATCATGTGTCTTCATTGGTGTCTCATACACCAGGCTTTGCATGTACCCCCAGAGAAGGAAATCCAGTGGAGTCAAGTCAGAGGATCGAGGGGGCCAGGTTATTGGGCCCCCATGTCCAATCCATCTGTTGCCAAATTCTTCATCCACATACGGACAAAATTAGTGCAGTGTGCCGGGGCACAATTATGCTGGAACCACATTTCACAGCGAACTTCCAAAGGCACCGCTTCCAGCAGCTTGGGTAAGGTCTCTTGGAGATATGTTAGGTAAATGTTACCAGTAAGCCGCAGAGGTAAGAGGTAAGAGGTAAGGGCGTCCTCCACATTTCAGAGGCCCTAGCGTGTAAACAAAGCATTTCCAGACATGGGTGTATTAACAAAATACAGATTGAACAAATCTACCACAGAGCACTGTAACATAGATACAATTGGGTGGACAAAATAATGGAAACGCTAAGAAATTGATGAGGAACCGGTATAGCGACTGACTACAGGCTGGATGACCTAGCGGTCAGAGTTCGAGTCCCGTTAGGGTCAAGAATTTTCTCTTCTCCATGTCATCCAGACCTGCTCTGCGGTCCACCCAACATCCTGTCCTATAGGTACGGGGGTAAAGTGGCCACTCACCTCCAGCTAATGCCGAGGTCAAGTAAATGTGGATCTACATCCACTCCCCCATACGCCTTCATGGCGTATTGCTTAATTAGCTGAGCACAGGGACAACTTCAAATTTTACCAAAGAAATGGAGGAATATAATTTGTATTGGCAACATTGAAAGAACTTCAGTTGGCAAGACTGGACGTTCTTCTGTTTGTTTACACTCTGTCGTGTCGTTAGATTAGTGATCGTTAGTGATTGTGTTAAGTGACGATATGTGTGAAAGAAACAGATAATTGGAGATTTGTCCGATTCTGAAGGAGGTTAGATTGTTGGTGTGCGTTTAGCTGGAGCATCTGTGACAAAAACTGCCATATTGGGTGCATCGAGAGCGACAGTTTCTAAGGTTATGTCGGCATGCACGAATCGTGGGAGGACAATAACAGCGAAGAGGAACAGTGGCGAAAATCAACTTTGACAGAGATCGTCGTACATGGAGAAGGAATGTGTCGAAAATTCACAGAATTAATGCAGCGCAGGTTACAGGAGAACTGTATATTCGTCTTGAAGACCCTGTTTCCACATAAACTGTCTGGCGTGAGCTTCACAAATCCAGCACCCACGGTAAGGCTGCAATTGCTAAACCTCTAATTACTGAAAGTAATGTTCAGATTCGTAAACGATGGTGTCACGACCATAATACCTGGACATCAGACGACTGGAAACGCGTGCGTGATATGGTCAGATGTGTACGTATCTTTAGGCACTGTGTTTTTCATTTTCCTCTTATTATTCCTCCCCACAACACTGTCTCACAGATGAAAATCTAATCTGATATTGTATATGTCCACATCACACAATGATTCACCCACATCCATTCAGTAAAAGTCTCCTTTACTGATGTTCATAAAATATAATTTTTCATCTTCCCTCCACACCATTGAACAGATGATATAATTTGATATTTTGGTTGTCCACTCAACACTGCATCATCACTCAAAAATTCACTCGCACTCAGAATTACTTCACTCTTTTTAATTAAAAGTATATTTTCTTGTTCCTCCCACACCTTTCAGCAAATGCTGATGGAGTTTTATATTGTTCACGTCCATCACGAATGCATTTCAATGCTATGATTAATGCAACGGAGTGCTTCTACCTGGTTCTGAACTGGAGTCTCTATGTAATGTCTACTGGAATGCCTTTCTAAGATTCTGTCTATCTTTCAACTAGAGTCACTGGCTGGTTCTGAGCTCAAACCACTGCTTTATTCTGAAGTATACTGTGTACCTAGTTCTGAACTAGAGTGTCTACCTAATTCTGAACTGGCACGTTTGTGTGATATTGATAAGGAGCTGTCACTTAGTTCTGAATCCCCCCCCACCAGGTTTTTGTCAGTTGCTGGGCCCTGTGAAAGCTCCCACATGTTAAACCGCTGCTTCCCTCCTTACCTAATACAGTGAGTTCATCTTCGATGCATTTCGTAGTAAACAAAGGAGCATCAGCTGATACTTCACAGCGAAATTTTCCTGACAGGTGGAGGGGTATGTTCTTCAGTGTCACCTGGTTTGCATTTGATGCTGACATCTGTGAAATATCAAGACAAATTAGATGAGTCATGATCCTATATACAGTAATAGACATTTTCTTATAATCTGCATTTCTGCAGGATAACATCAAAATTTTGCTCTGGTACTGACTAATATTCTGCATCAGGGCCAGTGGCGATAAAACCATCCCCGAAATCTGCATACAGTGAGTCTCACCAGCCTCCAGAAGTTCCCATTCATTTCTGGTCATGAACACCCAACAACCGAGATATCGGCAAGCGAGCCACAGCTATTGCCCTCCCACCATGAGAGCAACACAGTATTAAGCTTCCAGAGGAACACTTAGGCTAATTGCCTCCACTTTAATTTGCATTGGAAATTTAACTTAAAATTGTTAACTTTAAATGACTTAGGGGCTGGAGTTCGAGTCCCGGTAGGGTCAAGAATTTTCTGTTCTCCACAGCATCCACCCCAGCTCTGGGGTCCACCCAACCTCCTACCTCATGGGTACTCGGGGCTCTTTCTCTGGGGGTAAAACAACTTGCGCATGAAGCTGACCACTCACCTCCAGCTAGTGCCGAGGTCAAGAAAATGTGGATCTGTACATCCACCTCCCCATACGCCTTCATGGCATAGTGCTTAGTTAGTTAAGCACCGGGACAGCTTTACCTTTTTACCTTTTTGAATTAATTTTACATGAGTCACATCAGTCGTTGTGCCTTATATCGATAATTAAGCGCTAAGAACCGTCAAATGTAACAGTTACTAATTATGAACTTTATTTATTGGGTAAAATATGCCTTAAATGTTTCAGCCCCATAGACTTAACATTTAGTAGGGATGAGTACAGAAACATGCTTCTCCACGACATGGTTGGACGGAAGGGCTGATAACCTTGCTCTATGGGAAAAAATTATTGTTTCACAATCCAAAGAATGAAAAGTGGGTGGCCTAATTCAGTAGACAAATTTTGCAGAATTTTATAAGGAAGGCTGTGTCTTTTCTTTTTATTTAATTTGCGTATTGGGGGTGGAGTCCAACTGGGTCCACTCGGCACATCGGCCACTGATTGGCCTATTGTAGCCTGCCCCGGGTGATTATGATGATGGAGAATTTGGTGAATGAAGATTGGCAGAGGAAACCGAAGTACTTGGAGAAAACCTGCCCCAACGCCACTTTGTCCGCCACAAATCCCACTTGACCAGACCCTGGATTAAACCCGAGCCGCCGCGGTGGGAAGCCAGAGACTAACCGCTTGGGCTATGGCTTAGTCATTTTATAATTAAAAGCATAGGGGGTCCTTGCTTATATATGAAATGCTGATAGACTGCTTACCACCCCAGACACCGCACACCATGGCAAGGGATGGACACATTCAAAATCATTCGTGTTCTGCGGGAAGTCTACAGAGAAAAGCAACAGCAGTACAGGCAAGATTATCTGCAAAATTTTGCAGTCCACCAGAAATTCATACATACTCTTTCCCTTATACAGGGATCTAAATTACTGCTAGAAATTGGTGCATACTAAGCAATCTCGTCTCCAACACGTAAGCCTCTGGGGATGGCCCTGTATGGCTGAAACATTTAAGGAATACTTTATCCAATAAATACTCGTAAGATTTCTGGCTACTATTCATGGTTCTTATTACTAAATTTTGAATTTAGTTTGCAATTATAGTTTTAGTAGTGATTTACTTGATTGCAATTATAGTTTTAGTAGTGATTTACTTGATAACAGAAACACTGAAGCAAATTACACCTGAAGATGGTCATATTGCATTAGTAAAAAAGGTGGTTAAATATGGCAGTGTGGTTATAACTGCGCAGTCGCCGAAACGCTTACGAATGTTACAGTAATAAGACTGAAGTAACTGATTAAGAAGCAGGATTTGAGGTGCTGACACCAGTGGTTATGAAGAGTACCCCTTGGATATAACGTCGTGTAGTCCGATGAAAGTCAACTGACATTTCAGAGAAGCATATCACAGGTGGCAAGCCAGCTGCTTTCACGCTGGTATCTTGCTCGGCTTATTCGACCCTGAAGATGGAGGCGATATGTTCCCCCGAAACGTCTGTTGACTTTCAGTGGACACACAACGTTATATCCCAGAAGACAGAATTATTCTGTTTCCATGCTTGTCTCACAATGAACTATCCTTGTCTGCACATGGGAGCCCCCAGGAACATTTTTGAAAGCGGGGGGCAGACAGAAATCGCCCTAGTGTCTTCAAGATAGAAGCCTGCGATTGTTGTCATTAGCGCCCCGTGTACTTCCTCTTCTTTACCGATTTTGATTTTATTTGCAGAAGTTTTTGGAATAAGTAATCGATTGGTCGGACGTTCGGGTAAATTGCTGCGGGCCCTCGCCAGAACAGTCAGTCTGGTACCCATGGCCATATCTTTGTTCTTTCCAAGACTCTTTTATGTTTTGAAATGGGGCCTCCTTTTCGACGAGAGGAGGGGATGTGACCGCTACTGGGGCAGTGACTCCAAGATCTGGGGAGAACTAAGCGCCCACTTTCCAAAAGGAGAGAGAAGAGAAAGAAAATTGGGAGGTAGTGAGAGAGACTACATTTGGAGGAGGAGCAAGAAGCTACATCTCCACTTTTCAAAGTTTCTGCTTTTCTCTCATTGCATGCTGAGTACTTGGTACGGCACGGACCGCACAGAAAACACCGTGGCCAACAGTTCTTTTATTGTCTCATGTATATTCGTCTTCGCGGGAAGGTGTTTACCGAGCCGTTGCCTAGCAACGTTAGAAGGGACACGCAGCAAAGTGATGTCATAAATCATCTTTTGTTTTCTTTTCAAAAGAAGGAAAGTACTCTGAAATCCAATGCGGGACTGCAGACGGCTATTCTGAGTGTTTTGTGGTTTTTCTCAGCCTCTCCAGTCGAATACTTGAATAATACTTCGATTAGACCACAGTCGTTTCCTTCCAAATTCTTTCCAATTCATCGGTCAACCTACTATTCGAAGCCATATAGTATAGCTACTGGCAGCGTCGTGAAATAACCCCCCCCCCAGTATATCAGTACTTGATAGAGATTCATTTACATAACACAGTGTATCGTCGTCCCTCCGCGCCGTACTTACATCCACTACTATTCCCGCAAAGGCAAAGATGCGGCCCGGTGGAGAATCCTTCGGCGTGTACCGGTAGAACTCATGGTTACCCCGATACCACTTCACGGAGTACAGAGGTTCACCTTCCAGGTCATAGAGACACAGAAGCGTCGCTTCTCCTCCCACGCGCACCACCGGTGGAAATACCAACTTCACGTTTTGTAGGCTGTCAACACCTGAAATATCCGCCAGCACATGTACACACATCACTCGAGATTAACCCTAGAAGTGCCAAGTGTCGATCATTACGACGTTTACAAAAATTCCTCTATCCGTTACCATAACAACCTTTTTGATTAGTAAAATTAATAAGTTAGGAAATGTAAGAACCAAGGGGTGTAAATGACTGTTCTGATCTAGGCAGACGCTCAAAGCGTCAGTTGGAAAATCCGAAGAGTGAAGACATAACAAAGGGAATTGCAGATTATCTGTTCCCTTGTTATTTGCGACAGGAGATTTCACTTCTACGCGTCTCGTTGTTGTGAACGGTTTTAAACACTGGTCCGGAGACAGACTAGCTCTGTCGATTGGGCCCAACTCAGTAGGTTTTACCTGAAGACGGAGACAGAAACCAGTCTCCGAAACGTTGTTTTGGAAAATAAACATGGCGGTTTCTAGATAAAGACAAGAAGATGGATAATGTCCAGAAACATAATATTTGTACAGACGTACCATCGTCACAAACTTTTAGATCTTACTTAAACATATTTTTGACACAGCAGATTAGGCGCAATTTAGCAGCGATTAAAACAATTGATGTGACGTTCGGTGGCATGCTGTTCATATCGAGTTGGACTCAGTTACCTTCATATTCGTGTTCAGACGGGAATAAGGCATGCAGGACTTACCGATGACGGCTGCGTACAAGGAGACCAACGTCCAGAATTCCGGGGCCTTCATTCCTTCATTTTCAGACTTTCCTCGTTAAATTTTCGGTAACATTTTCACTGCTCTCGATAAGGACACGTTGTAACTCCTGAGTTAGTCTTACGGTGTGGTTAGCCGAGAGCTCCTCTTGATGCTACAGACGCACGGTGTTGAACTGTCACCAGTCCCCAGTCCGGACAACATTTACATCGACGAAAAGTTAACAGTCGGTTTTGTTCGATTCCAGACAGGGGCAAGAGACTTTTTTCCACGCGTCCACACCGAGCCTGGGACCCATCCGACCTCCTATCCAATGGGTAGCATGGGCTCATTCCCCGAGGGTAAAGCGGACGAGGCGTGAAGCTGACCACTCAGCTCCATCTAGTACAGAATGTAAGAATACATGGATCTATTCCACCACTACCCCATACATCTTCATGGAGTGGTGCTTCATTAAACACAAAGACTGCTTTACAGTTTACATTGTAAGTGCACGCTTCACACAATTATTAGGCGTTCTTCATAACGTTAAAAGACAAGTGGAAAGTCGTTGCAAACATTTTCTCAGTTGCAACTCAACCTGACTGCGTTGCGTTGGAAACTAAATGTTTTGTTGTGTGGCAATCATTGTTAGCTGCTGAATACCGAACAACAATGAAATCCGTCCCACCGGTAAAGCCGGTTAGAAAAAATTTGCATTCAACAATTCTGCCCCTGGTGTGTGTACCGTTACTTGCCTGTAGTTACCACCTGTAGGGCTTATCTGGGGAGGCAGTCTGAAATTGAAACAAACCGTTACAGACGATTTCGAGAAAATTGCCATTTTGTTTTTGGGGCTATCCGTCGACCAATGATGGACGAACTCTTTAACTATGGAATATGAACAGAGTCCGTCCAACCGTTCAGGCGCTACATACATACATAAACAGAATAACTGACAGCATTTCAGAATCAGGGAAACCGATAAACGCATAAATCCATCAAAATCTCCAGATACATTTTGGTCGCGATCAGGACTGCGTCTAGAGGAAATTGCGTCTGTCTGTTGGATCGAGCGGGTTAGCGTCGCGGTAACGTTCTAAACTTTTGTTCATGAGATATTCAGTTCGAATTCCGGCCGGGACATGCATTCTTCTGGCTGAGGTTAGGTTTTACCCAGTTCCTCCAAGCAAATTCCGGGATAGTGACCTGATTAGGACACAGTCGCCTCCTTTCAAATTCATTTTACTTCACCATTCATCGTTGCCATTGTCCGCCGTACAGTCTAGACAGTAATGCCATCGTGAATAACCCACGAGAGAATTGCAGTAAGAAGTTGTCAGGCAACTCCTTTTCTCGGCATAAGTGGAACCAAACAAACTGAACTTTGTGTGCTACATTTCGGGGTACAGCCTTTTTTTCTTTATTGCTAGTGGGGTGGGACTAAGTCCCTTGTACTGCGCCCACTTCTGGCCTATTGTACCAGCCCCAGATGATAGGTGAGGGTGATTGTGGAGCAATTGGTGGAATGAAGATTGGCAGGGGAAACCGAAGTACTCGGAGAAAACCTGCCCCAGCAACACTTTGTGCATCACAAATTCCACTTGAGCAGACCCGGGATCGAACCCGGGCCGCCGCGGTGGGAAACCAGCGACTAACCGCTTGAGCTATGGCGCGGCCCGGGGTACAGCCTTTTTTTCATCTTCCTAATATGATGTTTATGTGATCAGTCTTTGCTGCAACTAATACTTGCAGTATGTACAATTTAAATTCAAGGATCTCCAAACACGGAAATGAACGTAGAAAAGTGTTACATGTCTTACAGAACGAACAGATTTGTCGCTATTTTTGGGCGCGTTCGCTTGTTTTATAAGTTATAACCCCATATAGAACTCCACTAACCTATACGTCTTGATGGCATGGTGCTTAGGCACAGGGACTTTACTTTTTACGTAATTTTAATTCAGTGGATGTACAGTTTATGTGTTTAGTGAATCCGCATCTGCACTACAGCAGGGCGTATCAGTTTCGGCGCCTTTGCTCACGTTTATTTATTTTTCGCGAAACCCGCAAAACTTAATAAACAAGCCATACAGCATAAAATGTCCGTCTCACTCTTCTCTCCAACTTTTATCTGAGATTTTCTCTCTCCGATAAACATTAAACGAGTTACGTTCAAGGTGCGCGCGCAGAAACGCCAGCAGATCTTCGTGTGAAGTGTCCGGTATTGTTGGCCGATTTTAAGCAAAGTTGAGGTTTGTTGACAGATTTAAGTAAAATTTGCCAACACCAAATTTTATGAGGATGTACTCAGCCGTTCTCAGTTTGCAGCGTGCTGGTGCGAGCACCACAGAACTTTGTGTAGTCTGTAAAGACAAGCGATAACTGTGCGTCTTAGGCGCTGAAGAGAAACAAGTCGCTACCATAACACATGACGTCACATAACACAGTGTTCTTCATGCGCACAAACGTGAGAGCCTCGAATCCACAATAATAACAAAATTACTGAGAAGCCACTAGTTGCGCAGCCACTCTACGAATTCCCAGAATTCTGGAACCAGAATGTTCATTACCGTGTTCACAACAGCCAGCCACTAGTCCATATTCTAAGCCAGATATGTCTAGTCCACACACCCCCAAAATTATTATTTAATATCAATTTTAGCTTTATCTCCCCATCTACGGCTAGGTCTTTCTAGTTGTATCTTCAAGGTTTTCCTACCAAAACTTTATATGCATTTCCCTCTTGCCTTCTCCCGTAAGTGCTACATGCCCCTCCAATCCTCCTTCATTTGATCATTCTAATAACATTTGGCGAGGTGTACAAATCATGAAGCTCCTTGTGCAGTCATTTGCAGCTTAGTCTTACATACAAAATGATTAGTGCTTTAAATATTTAATTCCAAGTATAGGAAGCGGTTTATGGCGCCGTGGATTAGCTATCAGCACTCGGAGGGATCACTTAGTTGGAACACTGAAACCAACAGCCCCATCCACCTGTGAACAGAAACCCTCCGAAAACAACAAAAAGCACTTCCTGAACCGTTCACCGATTGTCTCTTGTTTCCGAGCTGGTGACACTGCGGGCCTCTCGCGGCAAACTGAAATAACACGCGCGTAAGTCAGTTGTCTGGAGCCCCCCCCCCCTGCGACACACATTTTTCTGAATGGAAAATGCTTAAGGCGGCTTCATATATTTAACTAAGCTAATAACTGGTCAGCTGGCCAAAAAACTCCTCGCGTTTTGTGGAACCCATAAGGTTCATTACCGAATTCACAAAAGCCCGAAACTGCATAAGAAATAACACTCCGAACACACAGTGGATCTTGCGATCAGAGGTTCAACTCAAAGCCAGGATCCCCCCTTACCAAAAATAAAATATAACGCTGGGAGAATACCATGGACGCGGCTAGGATATTTTCCAAGGGGGAGGGGCGTGGTAGTTGACAGGAAGTAGTCAAACCCCTCTTCTCGTCGAAGAGGAGGCCCCATTTCAAAACACGTAAGTGGTCTCGGAACGAACAAAATTTTGGTCATGGACCCCACAGGGTCCGAAACCAGCAATGACTATGCTGGCGAAGGCCAGCAACAGATTACTGCTGTGCTCCCACGTCCCGGGCGGTTAATAATCTATATTAAATTTTCGCGCTTGTCCTTCTGCTAGAGTTACGTTTGAGAAAGGGTAAAGCTTTGGGAAGTGAAGAAGGTAACCGGTTAGAAAGTGGATTTTGTTGTGAGCAGAGGAGAGAAGTTGAGCAGGGACTTTACTGCGCATGGTCGGAATTTTGATAATAACGTCGGAAGGGCAGCATTACGGTGACATTTGGGGGGCTACATTAGGGCGCAATTTTGATGTAAATATTGGGAGGGCTGCAGGGTACCTCTCCATCCCCAAATAATATTTTGCTGTATATCCAGTAAAATCTCCTCAGCTGTGTAGATCTGGAATTCGTATCAGACGTTTCGGAGAGTGTCTCTTCAGGAATTCATTAAGTAAAGGATGGTGAGAAGCGGAGCACGTAGCACGCATGAGGACAATTAGAAATACAAAATTTTGGGACGGAAAATCTGAAAGGAAGAGACAACATGTACTGGGGGCACCAAGCGTCTGGTGGTGATGGTGGTGGGGGGCTTTGTTGTCCCCTTCTCAAAGCATACTGCGCGATCTTAATGATGAATAAAAATAATCATCTTTGGCTGGTGACATGCGCACAGCTGCACCTGGCAGAGGAAGAATGGAAGTTGCCAAGAAAAGAAAATGACAGACGTGATTTCACGTACAGTCACTGCCGAAGTCTCAGGACCTCCCAGCAGAAGCAAAGCTGAAGAACCCAACCTCTCGCCCTCTCCTTTCCAGCCCCTGTTTCATGACAATTGTGTCGCCGGACCGAGGTTTCAACCCGAGTCCCCCAAAGTCACAGAGAGGGCTATGAGTTAAGTACACTCCGTCTGCTAGACAAACGAGAACGCGTCATGCTGAGTTAATGACGCACTTGTTATGTCAACAGGAAGTTGCTAATTTTATTTTCAACGTACTTCCGGTATCCATTCATACGTACACAGGCCTTTCCTTCCGTAAGGTTCACAGGAGTACCCACTCCTGTGAACCGCTTGCCGTCCGTCCAGCGGACAGGATGTGGTTGGAAGAGATCGCGCAGTAATAGTCATCTCGGACATTATCCAGCGTCTTGTATTAAATACATCATGTTTCGGAAGCCGGATTCGCTTCCATCCTCAGTTGTATGATGAAAGTAGGAGGTATTAAGTCGACGGACAGTAAAGGTAAAGTTGTCCCTGTACTTAACTAAGTGTGCACTACGCCATAAAGGTGTATGGAGAAGTGGGTGTATAGACACGTTTTCTTGACCTTGGCACTAGTTGGAGTGGTCAGCTTCACGCCCCGGTATCCATTGGGTAGGAGGTGGGGTGGACCTCAGAGCCGGTCTGGACAATGTGGAGTGAAAATATTTGCCCCCACCGGAACTCAGACTTCGACTATTGTCACAAACGTTTACAGGATCATTAGATGACAGTGGCCTATTTCTAGGTACTATCCTGCAATTCGCCTGGATGAACTGAGAAAAAGCATGTAAAATCTCAGCCAAGTCGGCACCGAGATTCGAACCAGACATCTGCCGAATACAAGTGACAAGCTTTTACGCAGGTTTGAGAACGCACCTTTTCTGCAGACAGACATCCATACAGACGCGTGGCTGAGACGTTAGCACATCCATCCTCAACTCGCCTTGTTTCCAGAAAGAATGTCGGTGTTCCAAGATTGAAAATAGTCGTGACACTGAGGAATGGACTACGGACTGGGGCTGCTAATAATACACTGAGTCCACAGGGGAGGGGGGCCTAATAATACAACTTAATTCATTTTCAGTCGTCATGAAGCGGCCAGGTGTCTGCGCGCGCCTCATCTGTCAGATCTGCTGTCCACTGTCCACCTGGCGAGGAAGATAAACATTTAACTCACAAGATGTACCAGACAATTCGCCAACAATAAAAAAAACAAGGTTGGCTCAGCGGTCACGCGTGCCCGGGGTGCAAGCGATAGTCAGTACATCCTGACTGACAAGTGTCCGGCTTCAGCTGAACGGACATCAAGCGTTTCGAACCCTAAACACAGCTGTGATCTTCGGGGCGCTGTAAAGTTCTCCCTGCTCTTAAGTAATTAAAGCACCACGCCACGAAGACGTATGGAGGAGATGAGGTATAGGTCCACGTATTCTTGACCTCTACACTAGTTGGAGGTGGTCAGCTTCACGTCCGGGGAATTATTGCCCGGTACCCTTTGGATAGAGGGTTGGGTGGGCATAAGAACCGGTCTGGACGCTGTGAAGAGGAGTAAAATTTCGTCCCTGCCGGTACTCGAACTCGGAACCCTCAGCCAGTCGCGACCCGTTCACAGTTGGCGGAGCACAGACATTGCATATATTTGGGCCCCTAATACGTGTACCGTTATTTTCCTGAAGATACCGCCCTCGCTGTTCTATTTGGGGAGGTGGTCTCCATGAGGTACCGAATTTGAATCAAAATTGCTTTAACCGTTTTCGAGAAAATCTTCGTTCTGTGGTTGAGGGCATTCACGGAACGTCGACCTGTGATGAAAGACTCTGAATGCCGAATACAAATCAGTTCAGCCCAGACCAGGGGGGCAGCGAGTCGCCCACTAGAACCCACTTCTTCATATTAAAGGGGGCCCAAAGCGTGTAAATCCCTTAAAATGTAGAGATCTGTATTTTTGTCCGTCCCAACGCTTTCTCGCGCTACAGCGCGTACACACGGGAACCAAAACGTGTAGGGGCCAGCAAGCATTCTTCCACGGGGAGAAACCGTAAGTACTATTTACTGTTTTGTATATTTGTTTCTTTTCTTCGATGGCCGGGAGAGCGTAGTGAGAACAGCGACTGGCTGCGGGCTGGACGACCGAGGAGTTGGAGTTCGAGTCCTTGTGGGGTCAAGAATTTTTCTTTTCTTCACTTCATCCAGACCGGCTCTGGCGTCCACCCAACCTACTATCCGGTGGGTACAGGGGGAGCTCTTTCCCAGAGGGTAAAGCGGCCGGTGCGTGAAGCTGACTAGTCACCTCCAGCTAGTGCCGAGTTTAAGAAAACACCTCCCCCATACGCCTTCATGGTGTAGAGCTTAATTAGTTAAGCACAGGGACAACTTTACCTTTCGTTTCTTCAATTTTGACCTGTTTCTAAAAATCCGGATGTGGGGGCACATACTTAGCTGACCCCTCAGCCATGCCGGTGCCTCGCTTTCATGTCCAAATATCCTCTGAAGCAAGAGGAACTCCTCTTGTCTGGGCCTAGTCATCAGTTTCCTTCAAGCAAATGCCAGGAGAGCATCTTGAAGAGGGCTGAACCACCTCCATAGCCTTTCCAATTCATGCAGCTGCTAATTAACGGCGTCGTGAAACAATCCACACACGCTCCACCATTCACAGTCCGTCTCGCGCTGTAACGACCCGCTTTCCTATTTTTAAACAATAAAATTCAGTATCTCTTGGCGCCGTTGTTAGTGCTCAAGTCAGTATGGTGAGCGGGAGCAAACCACGTGACCGATCCTGCATGACGTCACAGCTGATCGCTCCAGATTTGATTTGGAACGAGAGTCGACGTTTACACAAGAATTTACATCCGTGTGTTATTTTTGTATATGGATTATTATGCTTACTACTCCCAGTAAAATTAAAAACAAACATGAAGTCAAAAAGTGTTGCTACGATATTTCATCGAATTCGTATTTCTGTATTTTAAGCACCTTTTGGTGTAGCCTAAAGAAGGACCGTAGATTCTCAAGAACATCTGAGTGTACTGTGATTGTGTTATAATTTTTGTATTGTTTCTTGCAGGATAATTGGGAAGAATAGGAAAATGTTTTGCTCCTGGGTGCGTGTCATGCAGTGAGCACACTGGAATGAAATTCTTCTGTTTTCCCAGGGATTCAGCACGGTATGAGCCAGATGTAAAATAATATTATAAAACATACTGTAAAATTTTGGCCAGTGTTATTAAAGGAGCTAAGAATCTTCATTATAATTAATTTCCAATTCTATGGGGGGAGACAAGGAATGCGTATAGGATATTGGTGGGAAAGCCAGAAGGAAAGAGACCACAGGGAAGACCAAGGCGTAGGTGGGTGGACAATATTAAAATGGATCTTAGAGAGATAGGATGGGATGGTATGGATTGGATTGACAGGACAGGGACCAGTGGAGGGCTCTTGTGAACATGGTAATGAAACTTTGGGTTCCATAAAATGCTGAGAAATTCTTGAGTACCTGCAGAATTGGCGGCTCCTCCAGAAGGGCTCAGCTCCATGAGTGAGTAAGTAAGTAAGTAACAAAATGAAAACCACCTGGAGCATTATAAAATCAGACACAGGTAGAAGAATTAATAATGCAGGTGTACAGTTTTTAAACATTGATGGGAAGTTGACTGATAATCATGATGTGATTACAGATTCTAATAAGAATAATTTTTGAACAATAGCTGACAAGATCAATACCAATATTGCAAACGTTGGCCACATTATAGAGTTGGATGCTGACAAATAGTCAAATTATCTGTCTCGAGCTTTCACGATTCCCTTTTCAAAAATTAAACTGAACCATACCTCTACTAAAGAAAATGAAAATATAACTAAGTATTTAAAACCCCCAAAATATAGTGTGTATGATGAAATTCAGGTTAAATATCAGCACGACCNTAGCAAATGAACCATATGGTTTTAGGAGTAATTCATCTACAAAAATGGCCTAACACAAATTCATTAACTATATATTAAATGTACTGAATAACACAATATTAGTGGGTGGCATTTTCTGTGATTTGAAGAAAGCTTTTGACTGTGTCAATATCTGTCTGCCTGCCTAAAGTAGAATTTAATGGAATAGTTGGTAAGGCCAATGCATTGATAAAATCCTGTCTCAAAGATAGGTTCCAAAGGGTTCTAAATTCATTTTACTCGGAGGAATATTTTAACTTCAATATTAATTAATGATCTTGGTCTGTTATACGCTGGATGCCTAGTAGTATACTTTTATGTTTCATTATAATAGTCTTGTGTCTAGTGTGTTGCATTCTTTTACATATATATTTTATAACTGTGTTAATGATTTACTCACTGTAATTTGTCTTTGATAATATGTGTAATTGTTATGGATAAAGTATAATTAATTTGTATTTATATAATTGATGCAACTTGTCCTGTTGTTTTTGACTGTTACTATATCCACTGTTCTTCCAGCCATGTAAGGATTCATGGGATGCAAATAAATGAATGAATCTCTGTTTTAGTGTGTGCTGCAATGGTTTTCTTCTGCTGCTTTATACGATGAAGAAATTAAGTGTAGCCAGTGTCTGCATTAAATGAATTAAACATAACCCCACAATGTAGCACCTACATTATGTTTGTAATGTTTACTCATGAATTATTTCAGGGTTGTGAGACAACGTAATATTCTTACAGGGCTATGATATGGGCAGGAGGAGTTGGATTATCCTGTACTACTGATTCTGCTGGAATGCTGTACTGCTGATGACTGAAGCAGCCAGGCAGAGGGCCACAGAGAGGAAGATGAAGATACTGACTCATCAGTAAGTCATTGGGAAAGTAATGCTTCTTCATTTTTCCCTTATAATGTCCTGCCCATACCAACCCTGGAAATAGACAGCAGTTATGGAATTACTGTTAGAATATGTGTGCCAACTAGTCATATGAGCATCATTAGATGTTTCATAAGTTGGAGAAAGTAACCCTGGTGACAAGCAGTTGCAGTGCAGCAACAGGAACTACTGTGCAGCGAATGATAACATCGTCATCCACAGTTCAATTGCACACAGGAAACTTATTTTGAACTTGAGCTCCCTCTCCTCCCCTCTTTGCAAACATGTTTCCTTCATCTCAGAATATTAGAACTTCACTGGGTCAGAGTTCATTCTGACCTTTATCTTCAAGAAATTGTATTTCAGTCGCGTGTGTGGGAAATTGTTTTCTGACACACATGGGTCTTGTTTATGTGTAGGTAAGAATGAAGAGGCATTACTTTATAATTGACTTGCAAAGTTCAGGTTATCCACTTCAGTGTGAAACTCTGAGAAACAAAATCAGTATCAGGGTTGAATGTGGGTAGGACTATTTATGTAATTTCTTTACCTATTTCATTTTCATTACATTGTTATTCACTTTTGTTGTTATAAGTAATACCTTCTCTTGCTTTTGTGTTATTCACTTTTGTTGTTATAAGTAATACCTTCTCTTGCTTTTGCTGTATAATGCTACCTGTACTGGACTGGTGAACATGAACATAAGATTTTCAATATTAATTGCATTTCTTTAAGATATGTTATTATTTTTGCCATATTATTCTGCCCAGTATTGAACTGGTGAAGATGAATATATCAGATTTTCTTATATAATTAAATGCAGTCTTAATCTTGTTGACAAGAGTGTGTCTCACATTCTCGAATTCCATCATTCTAATGAAAATGGGAACATGAGTATTGTTGCTTACAATACATGATTTATAATACTTAAATGTAACCGAAAAACTGTGTTCTGTATGGCTTTCAAGTGTAAGTTATGAGGAAATTATGGGGTTTAATATATGTATCTCTGATGGAAACAGAATTTTCTTTCAAGTTTCCCCACCTTCAGCTTTCCCAAATACAAGTATTCCATGTTTGTCACAGTTCACAATGTTCAGTTCCTTTGGTTAAAGAGGTGTTTCATGTGAAAGAAAGGTTATGACTTTCCAGGCACTGGTGACAAACTTTCTCAAGATAAATAATTTGCAACCTGATCTCTTGTACTACACAGCTGCAGAGGCTCCAATTCCCTTGTTTTTTTTTGTTTTTTTTGGAAAGGGTGGGGGACCAAGTTTTAATAGCACTTCACTCAAATCCAACAAAATGATATGATTGATTGATATGATTGAACTTACTTATGCAGCTGAGCCCTTCTTGAGAAGCTGCCAATTGTGCAGCCACTCAAGAATTGTCCAGCCTTTTATGGAACCCGAAGGTTCATTACCATGTTCACAAGAGCCCTCCACTGGTCCCTATGTTGAGCCAGATAAATCCAATCCATATCATACCATCCTATCTCTAGGATACATTTTAATATTGTGCACACACCTACACCTTCGCCTTATCAGTAGTCTCTTTCCTTCTGACTTTCCCACCAATATCCTATATGCATTCCTCGCCTTCCCCATTTGTGCTACATGCCCTACCAACCTCATCCTCCTTGACTATTGATACTGAACACAGTTCAAAAATAGAAATAGGAGGGGGGGGGGTGACCTCTGCAGTACAAGAGATCTGGTTGTAAAAGAATTTATTGCTCTTCTAGCGAACAAAGCATTGGGGGGGGGGCACTCAAAATAGTTGCTATGTTAGCATACCTTCTTACCGATTGTGCTCTCGGCCATGTTAAATTTAGTTAATGTAGAATGCATAGAGATGGCAGAAGCATTGCACCGTAGCGTCATGGCGGCAATGTTGCCCACAAATAACATGGGAGTTTCACGGGGCTGCCCAGTGTTAACGTTTTCCTCCACAGATAGCGCTAAAGTTTTTATTTCATTTTTTCCTTCTTAAATCGAGTTGTTTTAGCTTGATCTCAGGCGTTTAAATAGCTGCGTGATATCAGGGTTGGGCTGACACTTCGTGGCTTTCCATGAGGATTTAGTCGCGAGTGTTCACGTTTTGCTGCACAGATGATACTAAGTTTTTATTGCATTTTCCTTGTTAACTCCCGCTGTTTTAGCTTAGTCTCAAGCATTTAAATATCTGTGTGATAGCAAACGTGGGCTGATGCTTTGTGGCTTTCCGTGAGGGTTTAGTCTCGAGTGTTCAAGTTTTGTTCCACAGGTGGCGCTAAGTTTTTATTTCAATGACCAAAGTACCCCGTTTTGGTCAGTCTGGAATTTAAACTCCGCTACTGGAACGGTGCGCACACGCTGCTAGTGGAATCGCATTCCGGTCACGGTAGCCGAGCCGTCTAAGGCATGTATTGTCTTCGCTTGCTTGGAAGCCGAGATCCCCAGGCTTTTGAGATGGTAGTAAGCTTCAGCTGGCCGGACTTTATTTAAATGCCCGTTGTTACTCTGCGTTTAAATGTCCGTCCC
>NW_019738958.1:762035-764053 GCF_002891405.2 Cryptotermes secundus | reverse complement strand
GAGTTTGAGGCCAACTGTAAGTCGCTTGAGACTCTATGCATCTATGACAATGCAGCCAGCTGATTCAGCCTTCATCCTCGCTGATACATATTTCTGCTTTACAGTGTGCTGTCAGGAAGGACTGGGATTGAATGACCCCAGCTGCGTGCTGATGGGTTTAATACAACCAATAAAGAAATAAAAACAAGTAATGTCCCTGTGCTCAGTGCAGCACTGCACTCAGAATATGTACGAGTTGCAAATAAACTGAAGTATATGAGAACATATAAAACAGCACCTTCGTAAGAGTCACATTGTAAATTCAGTTAACAAATAATTTGAAATTAATTCAGAATTTTAATATGTGGGATGAAAAACATTAAAATATAATTGGATTGGGAATAAATTCTGGAAATTCTTATCCTTTTTTAAAACCTATCTTGAATATTTCAGAACACCAAAACATTCAAATGCAGTAGCATGTTGAAAGAATACATGTTCCTAGTGTTTATGGAGGTAAGTAAAAATGCTTTCACTACCATGCATAAAAAGCTGCGGTCATGTCCCCCATGGATATGAACGTGGAACCTTGAGATCAGTTCGCTGCCTCATCCCTGAGAGTAACACATCTACTGGTTGAATTTGCATATAAAATTATATGTGCAGTGAATTTACAACTATCATCAGAGCCTGATTGTTTGAAGAGCCCACTTTATGATCAGAATAAATGTAGAATAAATCGTTACACAACTCAATATGAATGGTATGTATAAAGCTTAAGACTGGCTGTACCAATCTGTTTAACCTGTACTGAATACAGAAGTCATGACAAACATTAGCTCAGTGGTAAAGCAGTTGGCTTCTATGCAAGAGAACATGTGTTTAAGTCCATGTGAAATGGGAATAGAATGAAGTAACGACTCATCGTGAAGGTGTGGGGCCAAGTTAATATAAATAAAATTAGTGTTTAATGTATAATTTGCAGGTAAAGTAGGAAATGCAAACAAAACCCTGTATTTTTTGTTCCAGTAACCTTCAACAACCTTCAAGAGCACAGCACTGCCACAGCCCCAAGCTTTTAGCCTGGGATTTGATACTTTGGCTGTAGATGTAGCTATATTTCTGAAGAAGGGGATGCAGTAGTCAATCAGCATCAACGGTCAGAGCCAAGTTAATATACATGAATCTGGTGTTAATTGTATGACTCAAAGGTGTTGCAAGAAATGTAAACAAACCCCTAAACCGTCTAAACTTGTAACCTCCAGAAAGTCTTCAAGAGCTCATTTATAGCTACAGTTTCCAACTTTTGGATGAGGATTACAGAGCAATGTTGCAGATGAACGTTCATGTGTTAGACAGGATATGAGGATAAACTTTGTTTCCTTGATTCACCATCTGTTCAAGCCAAGTGGTCAATCCTCGTTCAGTCAAGTCTTTTAATTTATGCCAAAATGACTGGTCTGAGGAAGATCATTTATTCTGTATGTCTCCTGTGAGGCATCAGCTGACTGGTTGACCACAGCCACCTTAATCTCAGGGGCTCAGGGCTAAAGCACCATTTCCATGTGCAGCAGCCCCCAGGTTCAGTCAAGAGGTTTCATGAAGATACTTTTCTTCCATTACTCTACTTGGTATTGGGTCTGAAGCTTGCTTTCAGTGTAAAGCAGATGAGCCAAGTGGATGAGATCTGACCAGTTGGCTTGCCAAAATGGCTAATTGAAGAAATGAAGTTCATCCTCATACCCTATCTAGGAGATAAATGTTCAAGTGTGGCAGTGATGTATAATCCTCATCAGAAAGTTCACAGCTTTGGCTTAAAATGTGCTCTTGAAGGTTTTAGAGGTTATAAGATCAAAACAATCAGGGTTACATATACCGTATTTACGCATGCATAGGCCGCGTGCGTGTATAGGCCGCAGCACAATTTTCAGACAAATTATAGAAAAAATAATTTTCTTGGAATATTATTTCAGGAGTATTACACCCTGTATTACTAATTATGAATATAATTTTTGTTAATGAAGTGTGATTTCGAATAT
>NW_019738958.1:754371-761388 GCF_002891405.2 Cryptotermes secundus | reverse complement strand
AATAACTGAAGACAATTAAAACGAAAAAGTACCGGGATTTTTAAATTTAATTCCTCATTTGCGATCAATACTGCGCTCCTGAAGGTCGTTCAAGGTACCAGGTTTTCCTGATAACCGAAGGCCACCAAAACAAAAAATATCGGGTTTTCCTGCTAACCGAAAACCATTAAAACGCAAAGTATCGTTTTTTTTTTATTTCATTCCTGATTGCAGAAATTTTGCTCAGCTTCATCCACAGCTTCTGTAGTGTGGTGAAATATGAAAGGAAAAAATCTACTGATGGGGCTGGAATACTGTGGGTGGTAAAATGGTGCGTCTTGAAGACTTTTCTCATTACCCATAGAAAACTGCCGTCATCCTTGTTAGTAGTAGTAGCAGCAGCAGCATTACTGCGAAATACTCGTTTGTATGTTAGGTTTCCTTTCTACTGACTTACCTGTAGGAATACTTTAATGATACCTCAGTCAGGGATCAGTAGGTTCGGAGAAGGGAGCATACACACAAGCAGCAATGTGACCTCACAGGCCTGTTTTAAAGGAAAAAAGTTGTGACATGAGCTGATAAAATATTCTTGGGCTATCAGCCATGTCTGACAATAGGGAGAGAGATGTCCGTGTGACATCGGTGATACTTAACCAACTGACATGGCTGAAAGCCAGAGCAGATTTCATCCACTGCAGCTGCCATGGAAGCTTCATAGCTTGTGTTTAATGTGAGGTTTACACTGTAGATAAAAGGTAAAGCAGGGTAATTTTATTTCAGATGTACACACAGTATTTGTTACATGCCACAGGAAATTGAAAATTGTGACTACCCATACATGAATAGTTTATAGCATTTTTTTCTGAACTAGGTATAAAAAACTGGCACTTTTGATATAATATCACTGTTAGAGACAGAAGTTACGGCTGCCATACGTATTCTGTGTTCCATGTAGTGATGTGATACAATGGCAAGTGTGCTCTGTACACAGGACGCCACTGGAGGTTAAGCAACAAATATTTAAATATGGATTTCAATTAACATTATGAAATTTCCAATTTCACAATGTGGGATATTTCACTGGGAAGTGTATGTCTTCTCCTGGTGACAGAGCTTGTAGAAGGGCATGCTGAAAGTAATGACTCCCAATTTCTTTTCCATAACAGCAATTTCATTCAAAGAGAAATCGCTACCTTCCTTGAACTTTGTTCCCTATTCTATACAATTACTTCTCAAACAACCACTTCTGCAATCCTGACACAGCTGACATATTTGATGTACAGGTATTCATCAATTAATGCATTAGTTGTATTCCCAAAAGGAGTCACAGGGGGTGAATTGACATAAATGACATCAGGTAGGCCACACTTTCTCTTCTCCCTTTGCGTTCCTCCTCCACGCCTGCACAGCATCCTAATCCCCCCTTCTTCCGACCTCTCTTGATTGGCCAGCAAGCAGTTCATAAAGCAAGTGTTAATAAGTCTAAATTAATTGAATGCATTAAAATGACAAAACATGATTCCAACTTGCACATACCAAGGAGTACCTGTACTTCTGTAAGTGTGGCATGACAGAACCACATTTTCACCACTGTCTTATGGAGGCATTACTTTTCAGCATACCCTTCCAGGATGAATGTTGCTAATACCAAAGCCCACCAGTGGACACATCATGATCCACAGTCTTATAACCAGTTTTGTCAAGATCTGGTTTAATTTCTTTCTTCCACCACTTTTGATTTCCCAATTGGATGCTTTCCAGCATCTTCCAACAAAAATATTGTACGTATTTGTGTTCAATTTTTTATTGGAGCCTGTCACAAGACAACAACATAACAGTCAAGGTTAAAATTACCTAGCTACATGATTTGGCTTTTTAAAGCCATCATCAGGCAAAACACATGATTATTATATTCACACATTATTAGTAATCATGTGCTTTGCCTGATGATGGCTTTAAAGAGACGAAACATGTAGCTAGGTAATTTTAACCTTGACTGTTATGTTGTTTTGTTACGACAGACTCCAGTAAAGAATTGTCTATAATAATGCAACAGGATGCATGAAATGAAATGTATTTGTGTTCCCCCATCTGAGCTACAAGTCCTTGATGTAACTTTCCTTACAAAACTGGAAAGCTGTATAATCATCAGGTTCCTTGGTGGGGATGCTGTGTGCTATAACACCCATGTTGTAGTCGGCAGGCGGATACCAGGGTTCTGGTGAAACACACCACGCTGCAGTCTGATAGGTGGATACTAACGTTTTGGTGGAATGTGTGCCTCCATCTTTATGACTCCAGATATCAGACATTTAGATTACGTACATACAGATGTTTGACTTGTTAGCATTCATGAATAATACTCATTGAAGCATCACGTTGTGTTTGCAGTCACAACATGAAATCAGGTCATCCACAAACAACAGTTTGATTTGGCTAATGATATGGGATATGATACTGTGTAGGCTGGTAGAAGTTTAATGACATTTCAGAGGAACACACTGCCTTCAGCTTCAATTTCCCATCCCGAAGATGGAGGAAGTATATTTGCTGCAGTGCTGGTTAAAACAAATTTTGGAGCATTACATATCCTCAATAATACTGCTGAAAAGTCAGGATGTGATAGAATGTATGTAGCAGAAGTCTACTGTTATGAAGGTGGCAGACTCCTACCCACCTAAACAGCATCACTTCCAAATTCCTCATGATCACTACCATGAATATCTCATATCTCACACGTAACACTGGTGTTTGTAGATGACTGTACTTCCATTTATGAACAAGAAATATTGGCACACTACAACAATACAGTAATTGTGTTGTATTGCTTAAACTGAACTGTGATCAGTTCAGATGAACTGTTACATAATGAAAGCAATTCTCAGAGCGCTGTTTGAACAAGTCTTCATCACAGTAGTGAGTCTGTTAGGAAATCTACAAATTAATAAGAAATGGCAAGTCTACAACTGCAACCACTTAAAAAGTATCGGCCTGACACTTCAGTCGCCCTGCCTGGGCTCCAACTGCACGCAGCTACCTTAACTTTACAGTTAAACTTTTAATGCATACAAACATATTATGAAATTAAAACATTTTTATATCATTTTCCTAAAGCTGATATACATTTAAATACTACACAAAGTGAAACTATTTTATTGTATCTTTCTCAGCAGGATACGGACCAATAAAGAAACAAGTTTCTTTTGATAGGTGTCATACCTTTTGTCTGAAAAATTAATCACCTATGTTAAGGACAGTTAGTAACAACCATCAATAACCATAAGCTGACTGCTTTGAGTGAGAATGTTACAAACTGAAATCAACTCCACCCATAATTCCAACCTTACAAGTAACCTCACTAACTGAACAACGCATTCTGCATGCACCTAATGGAGTAGGTGTATGNGGTGAGGGTGATTCTGGAGCATTTGGTGGAATGAAGATTTGCAGGGGAAACCGAAGTACTTGGAGAAACCTGCCCCAGCGCCACTTTGTCCACCACAAATCCCACTTGACCAGACCCCGGGATCAAACCCGGGCCACTGCAGTGGGAAGCCAGCGACTAACCACTTAAGCTATGGCACAAGAAAATGTAAGTTTTGGAACACCTGTAGTCTGTCTGTGTACCTTCTTAAGTGAAGATTAGTAACACATCAGGATTACAATTCAGACTGCAGATAATGTTCAGCATTGACTTATATATTCATTTTTGGTTCAAATCATTATCACCACCTCCAAGAAGATGCCTTAAGATCAGTCTTACACAGTTTCATGACCTGATATTATTGGCCAAGTCTGTGTGTCCTTCGAGTTTTCGTATACCTACAGAAGACTCTTAATCATCTGCATGTGGATTAAACACAGGGCTTTTATAACCACATATAAGATTTGCAACCACCATCCATTGTGATTGATACAAGTTGTTTTTAATTTTCCATCCTTTATATGTTTCAATCAAAACAACCATCTTCAGAAGGATATTATCAGCACTTATGGAAACTACTGTTACATGTCATGGATATATATGTTATATCATTTAACTGATATTAAGATACAGAGATATTAGGTTTTCGGACTTTATCCATCTTCCTGGTTTTAAGATAACTAAGAAAAACACAACGTTTCGGAAACTGGATCTGTTTCTGTCTTCAGGTGATGGAAACACCTATTCTGTTGGGTCCCTTAGGTCCAGTGATTGAGGCTATCTCTTTCTAAGGGACCCAACAGAATAGGTGTTTTCCCTCACCTAAAGATGGAAACAGATCCAGATTCCGAAACGTCGTGTTTTTCTTAGTTATCTTAAAACCAGGAAGATGGATAAAGTCCAAAAACCCAATACCTCAGTGTGTTATACACCATCATCAGAATCCTATAGTAACTAATATTAAGATGTACATTGATTTGTTATAACATCTAAAATTATTACAAAAGTGTAAGGAAAATGAACCAAATTTGTTCTAGTTTAAAATAAAATATTGAACATTATTTTGTAAACAGACTAATTGTAATAATTTTTAGATGTTTTAACAAATCAATGTGCATCTTAATATTAGTTAAAAGATATAACATATATATGTATGACATGTAACAGTAGTTTCCATATGTGTTGATAATATCCTTCTGAAAATGGTATTTTTGACTGAAACACGTAAAGGATGAAAAATTAGAAACAACTTTTATCAATCACACTGGACAGTGGTTGAAAACCTTATATACAATTACTAGTGTGACGGACCAGGATGAACAAAGTTACTTTTATAGCCCATTACAAATGTTTCAGTGATATATCAGTGGTGCTTTACAATGATTTGCATTAGACTGTACATCTTCTGATTCTGTTGCTTGTATAATTTTACAGCTTTTCATACTGACCTACAACTGAACAAGGGTTTCTTTCTTCCCTTGGAAGGATACATATTGCTATTGCAATCAAGAAAGGCCAAATATAATTAAGTCATGTCTGATTTAGCTTAGAGGCTGTTCATCAAGTCCTATAAGCAAGCAACTAATCACTAGAAATTGTACTTTTCAGCTTACAGGTGCCAACAGGTTACCTAAGGAAGGAAGAGAACCACTGTACTCATTTTAATGTGACATGAACTCTGTGGCCTTCCTTCCAGTACACATAGGCAATGTCAGCAGCTGCAAGCTGTGTTTTATTTAAAAATAGAGATGATATTCCAGACAGTAAGAAACAATAAAAACATAAGTCCATGCCAAAGTTCAGAGTTGGTGCCAGCATATTTCATGAAGAATTTACAGTTTTGTTTTTGAGGTGGTTGCCCTGAAAAAGAAAGAAATAAAGAAAATGTAGTGATGCTCATGATAAACTTGAAGATCTCACAAAAATTCCGCATAGTGGTTTTCTTTTTGAAAATTAAATTTCATATTCTGCATCAAAAACAGAAATTTTTAGTAAAGCTTCATAGTACCAAGGAGGAAAGCCTTATTAATCAATCCATCATTACAATGACACTTCATAGTGCACAGTCTACAAATTATAACAAGACAAGTGACATGCTCAGAGAAAAACAAATATTTACTTTGCAGCAGTATAATCACCATATGACATTATCGACATTACTATATGGCTTCCCATCTACTCAGCCTTTAAGTTAAAGCTATGAATTACTGTTATTTGCAATGTCAAGATTAGACAAATTTTGAATTGAGTTCACTGGTTTCATCTAGTAATCTGTGTTCTCGTGCCTAAGTCTGTCAGTTAATCAGTTAATGAATACAGTTTTTTTTTTAATTAGAACTGGTTGTTCTTTTCAATGAATGCAGGAAAAAAGCATACTCATGTTTGTTTAATGCCACTAAGGACCATGAATGGAGACTGCATTTCTTTCTGCTTCTGCTGCAAGAGGCTAAGCGTTCGAACTGGGTGTCTGTTGAGCTCATCTGTTTCATCAACTGGAAACAAAAATAAGAAGAATTAATCTCCTTCAGATGGGGCACAGTGTTTGCCCTTAGACATTCTGTAATATCTGCAGCTCCTGTCACTGATTATCCTAACAGCTGGCCAAATTTTAAGTTAGTCTGCTGCTTGAAGTCATCAGTTTCTCCCAATTTCCAACCCATGGTCTGTGTCTACGTCTACTAGCATAATAACAATTGAACAAATATGTTGTGTGTTTTATGAGGAGGCTCCATCTGACTTGCCACAAAGTTGCAGTATTCGCTTCTGTCCCGAGACTGAAGCTACTGTGTATGTTTGTAGTCAGCAGAAAATGAATGCACAAAAAGTGTGGATGGATATCTATCTGCTATGTGGAATCATGGACATGTAACGATAACTAAAATGTCAATGAATAATCCGTCGAGTGTAACAACGTTCTTAGGTCACTTATTTATTTCACTCGCCTTACATGTTTCGGTTCAAAAGAAACCATCATCAGAGGCACGTTACAAACACATGAAACCACTGGCGTTGTATTGTACACAGTATGTATGTAAGCTGCATGATCTGCTACAGATGTCGGAGTGTAAAAGCACAACACTTTCTAGTAACGTTGAATGCATGTACACCTCTTGCATTCCATCCAAAGAATGCCCTCAATTTGGCCTGCTGCGGAGAAGACTTGACAGCTACAGGACAACTTAGGTGACTTAAATTGCTGCCACCTGCTCATGCTACTTCCTCGCTTGTGGATTTCTATACCCTGAAGATGGAGGCGATACGCTCCTCTAAAACATCGGTTTACACAATATCTATACAGTGCCACATCCCAGAAGATGGCATTCTTCATGAGTGACACTCATTACACACCAAGACACTATACAGTAAAAAAGAAAAAGTAAAGTTATCCCTGTAACAGACCGTGGAGGTCCATAGGATTGTGAGACGTCGATGCTCCCATATTTTCCAGACAATCGGCTCACAGTTGGCGGTGAGGTTGTCAGCCTTATGCGCCAAGCTATCCCTGTAACAGACCGTGGAGGCCCATATGGTTGTGAGACATTAAGGCTCCCACATTTTCTAGAAAATCGGATCATCGATGGCGGTGAGGTTGTCAGCCTTACACACCGGCC
>NW_019738958.1:753375-754196 GCF_002891405.2 Cryptotermes secundus | reverse complement strand
CCCAGGGCCATAGTGCGGTTGGAAGGATTAGGTCAATTGAAAAAAATCCAATGACTTCATCGGGGGGACTTGAAGCCATGGCCTTCAGGCTTATATCAGAAAGAAGAGCTCATGACCAGATCTGGACTGATACTCACTCCTTCCTGTTCAGTTTTCTTCATTCATTTCTCCACTTTATTTTTGCCAGATCCCTTTCCATGAAATTCGTGAGAGAGTATCTGAAATTAGAAATAGAGACAACATTAAAGTCACTGTATTTTAGGATCTTACAGAAAGTGGCCATGTTTCCAAGTAACACATAAAATCCTTTCATTCTGAAGTTTCAGCCAGAAGAAAAGGGTGTGAGCCATATATAGTTCAATCTGTTATTTTGTTAAATAATAAAAATATGTAACATTCCACTTTCCAACACAACTTACTCATACAGCCAATAAACAGAAATGGCCATGCTACAGCACATTAAAGTCGTAGGGATTGAAATGATTAACACAAAATATTTTAATAAAAGTACAACGGGATAGTACTAATTTCGAGGCATGTTTCTTCCTAATTCATGCAACCTATCTGCAAAATGAACCATTCTGCCACATTCTATGCCTACACAACATACTATATCAAGTACAAAGTATTTACACACTCAAATGTCACAATATGTTAGCTAGTTACAAACTGTCACATACAGAATGGGAGAAAAGGAAGTCCAAACAAGTAAATATCAAAATGTTCTACTGAAAGCATCTGAGGTGGTAGACAATAATCTCACCAGCCATGACAGGGTAATCATGATAGTGCTGGTCAACAGAGGGACCTTACAATTTAAC
>NW_019738958.1:751436-753370 GCF_002891405.2 Cryptotermes secundus | reverse complement strand
GATGGCACACATGGATGATAAACATGGTACTCCCATAATCTTGTCTGTTTCCACTGAAAAACTGCTTCCTCCTTGGATTTTTTTTCTTTTCTTAAAATGGCAGTTACTGTGGAAACTTTTTCTGCTCTAAAGAATGTACTACCATTGAACAGGCTACCCTCCACAGTGTGACCTATCTTAAAAACAGATTTGCTATTATCTGTGCTAACCTGAAAGCCTCCTTTGCATTAAGTACGTGTCCATCATCATCAATGTAGTCGAGTTTAACATTTGGTTTGAAGCCCTCCTTTTCTTTGAAGTCTGAGGTTGGACCACTGTAGCACTCGCGATGCCCAACTTTTCATCATCTCTGAAAAAGATACTGCAGTACTGTATACTAATTCATTAATTAGTCTTGCTTGCTTACTTCGTCCTGTCTTGACCATCATGCACATCTCCCTAATACTCAAGTGGGTCAATCCAGAGACACAAGACGAGACTTGCAATCCAGTCATAGAGAAGATGACAAAGTATTCAAAGCTCAAATATTGTTTACCCTTCAAAATCTCCTACGCTACTCCATAATCAAAGCAAGTGGCCAATCCTTGTGCCTATGACAACTCTCGTCCCTAAGGCCTGCTGCGGAGAAGACTTGACAGCTACAGGACAACTTAGGTGACTTAAATTGCTGCCACCTGCTCATGCTACTTCCTCGCTTGTGGATTTCTATACCCTGAAGATGGAGGCGATACGCTCCTCTAAAACATCGGTTTACACAATATCTATACAGTGCCACATCCCAGAAGATGGCATTCTTCATGAGTGACACTCATTACACACCAAGACACTATACAGTAAAAAAGAAAAAGTAAAGTTATCCCTGTAACAGACCGTGGAGGTCCATAGGATTGTGAGACGTCGATGCTCCCATATTTTCCAGACAATCGGCTCACAGTTGGCGGTGAGGTTGTCAGCCTTATGCGCCAAGCTATCCCTGTAACAGACCGTGGAGGCCCATATGGTTGTGAGACATTAAGGCTCCCACATTTTCTAGAAAATCGGATCATCGATGGCGGTGAGGTTGTCAGCCTTACACACCGGCCACACTTTACCCCCCACGAAAATTCCTGGTACTCATTTCTGAAAAAGATAAATAGTTCCATTCAGTGCGAATAGTTATAATTTTCTTATTTCAATTATTCATACCCTTACATGTTTCAGTCTTCAGAGACCATCTTCAGAGGGACAACTTTCACATCAATACAGTTGAGTAAAAGCAACACAGTGGGTCACAAACACACACAGGACAACATTAAAGAACCCTCTTCTTGAGAACGACAAGGTGGCACACATTCTGCCCCTGTCAAAAGAAATAATAAGAGCGATGACAGGAACCAGCCTGGTTTTCGAATTCCAATAGAATCTTAACAAATTAACTAAAAATATTTTAAAGTAGGAACAGCTGCTGTAGTTGTAAAGACTTTAGATTTTACAGCCAAATGTATATTATTTATATTGTATGTATACATTTTAACCCTTTGACGTGGTCATTTAAATTCCGCGGCTGCGGCTCCTGCGGTAATATATTCAGCCGGCCATTTAAATTTTGCTCGAAAATTATTTATTCATCATTGTTCTTAAATTCTATGAGATAGGAACATGAAACTTTCACTAAAATGATCTTAAATGGTGGTTTTATAACCTTACCTTATAATATGGGCGCCCTGTATCTCGGCCATGGAAGCAGGTTGTTTAGTATTTCAGCAGTGAATGGTACGCCTTGAAGGATGAAACTTTCACTAAANCTCTTTCCTTCTGGCTTTCCCACAAATATCCTGTACGGATTCCTTGTCTCCCCATTCGTGCTACATGACCTGCCCACCCAATCCTCCTTGACCTGATCATTCTAATTATACTTGGAGAAGAGTACAAGTTATGAAGCTCCTCATTATGCA
>NW_019738958.1:728599-748969 GCF_002891405.2 Cryptotermes secundus | reverse complement strand
GCCATCATCAGGTGTATTTTTCACTACGTAGCTGTCACACTGCACACAATTCAAAATCTAAAACACCAGCCTGTCAGTTTTGTTTAAAATCTCGCCAACATATGATCAATTTGATTTTAGAATTCCAGTTTAAATCACAGAGCAGGTATCCCTGTGATTTAAAACTTTAAATTTTGAATTTTAAATTTAAAAAAAAAATTTTAACTGGAATTCTAAAATCAAATTGACAAGCATATGTTGGAGAAACAATTTAATAGCCCTCAGGTTAAATTACAATATAGTTTCTCTAGGGTACAATGGTTTTGTACAGTAACAAAGGAGGAAACATCATAATGAACTTTACTACAAAGTTCTGTGCACCATTTTATAACTGGAGCATATGGAGACACTGTGTAGGAACTAAACATGGCACAGAATTCTGTAGCTAGGGACAATTTCATCACCTTCCGCCACCTATCCATAGGGCTGCTCCTCTCTTGTCTCAGGGAGAAAAAGCAGAGAGGCAGGTAAGGGAAAGATGGCCTTGACTGAACAAGAGAAATGACCCATACTACAGTCAAACATTTGTGAGAAGGATTAAGAGGGAAATCTGCCAATGTGATGTACCCTTTCTACATTGTTCTTTGATTCTGTAACAGTCTCCTGCAGCTTCAGTCTCCGTGCTTTCTTGAGGGCTATCTGTAGCTCCAGTTTGCGGTCATTGGGCTCAATCTTGATGTTGGACACTATCTCTTCTGGCGCTGAAAGTTGTGTCCGATTATTAATAACATTTAAAACTGCTCCTGCACCACATTTCCTTTCATGATTTCACAACACACTTCGTAGCGGGAACTATATAGAATCAAATGGCTGATTAGTAAATAATGTATTTAAAAGTCTTGGTTTTGTCACCTGATTAAAGGTTACTAGGTCCAATCAACATTTGCCTGGTGGTACTGTGAAAAACCATGAAAAAACCTAAGTCAGGTTAGCCAGATGTTCCAGCGGAGATTCATAAACACAAGAACCCGGTTCCCCCCCCCCTTTTTTTTTAAGTTCGAACTGTGGAAGTAACACGAGTCTGTACTTACGGTACGATTGAGCGTGTTTATCTCCTCTTGTAGCAGTTAAATATTTTTTTTTGTGCTGATCTGAGTTCTATTTTATATTTATAACAACAAGCACTCGTCACCTCACTTGTTTCACTACTATCATTGATTAAAACTTGACTGTCATTAGCATTAAAAACTGAACGAATCGCCATTTTGGATATCAATAACAGCAATGATCGATGGATCGATGGTGATAGATCTCTCGGGAATTTCTTATGCAGGTCCTAATAATTTTGTAGAAACACAAAAATTATTCAACTTATAAAATAATTTATACTCAACATCACACAGCTCTCGTATGCTGACTGCCATTAAACTACAAGATAAAAACATAATTAATTTTGAACTTTGATCAAAGATAATGCAATATTTGTACATTTTAAACTGGATTGATAGCTCAGTCGGTATAGCGACAGGCTACATGCTGCACGACTGAGGTCGTGGGAGCTGACTGGTGCGGAGCGTGCTGCCAATTTGGGTGTTTGTCGCAAATATCTCTGATGATTTCATCCTAAGGCTGGACGTCCCGAGGTTACGAATTACGGTGAAATCCAAGAGAAGTGATGACAGCTTAGCAGTAATCATCGAAGCACACCAATACAGAGTCAGTATTGGCCCCGAGTGGAAGGAGATAACTTACCCCAGTCTCATCTACAAGAGTTACTGGACTCAGAGGAACTTCCTAGTATTGAGAAGCGGTGCACTAGAGGTAAATTTTGAGTCGTATGACGGACAGGCTAAGATAGTCTAAATCTCTCTCCTCCGGCGAAAGTAGAACGAAATACTAGCAGAGCTCCAGAGAGGTCGCCAGTGTCAACAAAAGTCTAAACTCGGCTAGACAGCAGTAATTGATATGGAAGGGCCAACGTTGGCATCTGATGTCAATATTATGGTACCTGCACAGCAAGCCAAAGTCCCCAGAGGCATGCCTGATGCTGTAGCATAATGTCGGCCACCTTCAAGAAAATCGCCATAAATATCACATGACACTTTTCAGAGTAGAGGTGGAATCAATAGCTCCCAGTTTCCATCGACGTCCTCAATAAGTGGCCTGAGGTTTATACCATCCCTCAAAGACAGTGGAAGGTGTTCTGATAACCAACTGCTTCTGCCACTTCATGGTTCCAAGGGAACTGTGAAGCAACTGAGGCTGGAACCTAGACTCACATTTCCAACAGAAGATGCTGCAGCACCTGATAACTACAAGATGCAGACCACCCTTCTGTATCATATAAGACAGTAAAATATGTTTCAAAAAACTGTTTAGCCTTTTAGAATCAAAGACATTGTACAGTAATAATAGTGACTATTTCAAACTTTACCCAATAAGTACTGTCCAAAATAGGAATACATATTCTATGGGGAAATTAAATACATCTACAATTAAGAAGCTACATTTACTGTTCCAAACCAGTTACATTACTCATAGTGTGGTCTCCATGGTTATAATATCATGTAGTCTGATAGGTGGAAAGTTTCAGAGATCATATTGTCTTGTTCTCCTTCCATTCCAAATTCTGGGGCAAGATGTTTCTCCAAAACACTGGTATCAACACAGTGTCATAATCCAGAAGACTGCTACATGAATCATCACTACCATAACACCATCAAATCTCATCTTCCTTCAATGTTTCCACTTCTATGTCGGGCTAATTAAATAGTATATATGGTTTAATTACCAAGTTAGAATGTACTTCATGCACAGAATATTCTAGGAGTTACTAACATAAATAAATATTTAAGTCTACTCCACTAGCATAGCTAGTAATTAACTAAGGGAAAGAAAAAATAAGATTTGCATACATATTACATTTATTCTGTATTGTAGTATGAAAAAACTACTCCACATTAATAAAAATGAAATCAACTGTATTAAAAATATGCCATTCTTAAACCTCTATGGCCACATAGAGACTTCAGCTTAATGAGACCACATTATGGGCCTGTAACTTAAGTTCATATGGAAACATTCATGCTTAAAGTATTTGCTGTATTATATAAACCTCCTAGTACAGAACCATCTCACTTAGAAATGAAACTTTGTGGTCTTTTGTTTTATAGCTTTAACTATCCTCTTAAATATGCCAAAACTACAGCATATTTAAGCAATGTTTAAGTCACATATGGTTTTCAAATTACATGAAAACCTTATAAACAAATTAGCTGTGTAAGTTACTGTACTACATATTGACAACAAATGTTATATACACGCAATAAATTAAATATCATCAAACTTCCATGAAGAATCTTATTATACTGTCAAACTATATGATTACACACCTATAATATTTGCAAATTTCACCACCAGAAAAGAAAACATAAATACATTCATTCAATGAGAAATATATGCTCGTTGATCACAGAAAATTATGCTTATTGTTACACTGACTGACTTTGAACCATACCTACTTCATATACCACATTATGTGAAGGCACGATATTATACCCACAATGCTTTTCACACAACTTAAAATCTATATGGGTAGTCTAAGTGTGAATTAACACTGACTGTTAACATTCATCATTGAATGGCTTCAGAAATAAGTGATCTAGAGCATGTTCATGGTAAATAAAATTGTGAGTAATTTACAGCCAATGTTGTCTAGTATCAACAATTCACAAAGTTATCTAAAACTTACAAATTCAATTGAAATATATGAAATCATACACGATGGAAATGCCAAAAATAAAAAACATTTTTGTTTAAACATGCGTCAGTGATTATAACTCACTATTGGTGAGCCGACAAGCACATTTGTTGAGCCTACTAAATTTCCAGAATGCTGTAATTAGTTCACATGACATATTATTTAAATTTATGAATCAGTTTATTTTATCTGTGTCAGACATTCATCTATGACTATTAACAATTTACAACACTTAATAGTAACATCCAAAATAACCAGTTGCAGCCATGGTATTTAAGTGAACTGAATACACCTTCGTCAGATCAATACATCTCTGAATGCATCAATCCAAAATAAGTGTGGGCATATATATATATATATATGCACACGCGCACACACACACACACACACACACACGCGCGCGCGCACACACACACATGTACCAATTACATCTTACTGAAAATGGAGAAAAACCAAACTCTGTGGCCTGTAGTCCACCAGTGAACTATACCGACCGAGTGACCAGCGCTTGTCGGTGAAGTTAGTGCCAAGTTTAGTGGCTAGAGGGTGTCACATGGTCAGTGTAATGGATCCCCACAGCCATTAATCTCTATTTTCTAGACCGGAGCCACTATTTCCTTCAAACAGCTCCTCAATTATCCTTATGTGGCTGAGTGGCCCCTGTTCCAGACCCACTACTACTCAGAAAATCTGGCAGCACCTGGAATCGAACCGGGGTCCTCTGGATCAGTAGCCAGGAACTCTGACCCCTAGACCACAGAGGTGGTCCTTACTGAAACCATATATCATTTATACCAATGCTATACTTGACTGAGGACATGTACTGTCATATGAGACACTTAACAATGAATATCATGTGTTATGAAAGCTGCATGGTACAGAACAAAGCATCATGTACAGTTAAACACCACTGTAATGGTCAATAAATTCATATACACTTCTACACAATTTATTATGGACACCCTACACACTTTGAAAAAAAAAAAGTGGGGGAGGGGCAGCTTCTTTATACCAATTGTCTGTGCCACTCTTTGGTAAACACCAATTCAAAATTTTTCTCACGGATACATCTCTCATGTACCCATAAATCATATCAGTTAAGGAAAACAAGACATGTGAGAAAGCAGAAACTGCAAACCCCAACGACAATGCAGATAACAGGGAAAAATATACATTTGTAATTACTATTAGGATCTGGCTCACTACTCTTCTGGGGGTAACACATGCACACGTACATACAAAGATGTAAAGCTGTCCTTGTACTTAATTAATTAAGCACCACACCATGAAGGCATATGTGGTGAACTTGGCACTAGATGGAAGCGAGTTGTCAGCTACATGCCCCAGCAGCTTTAGCCCCCAGTTCCCATTGGATAGGGGGCTGGGTGTACTCCAAAGCCAGTATGGACACTGTGGATAACAGAAAGATCTCTTGCTCCTGCTAGGAATCAAACACTGGCCATCCAGCCTGTAGTCTGTCACTATGCTGACTTGTTGCTACCTTAAGTTCTGTTATGCCACTGGGAGTTTTGTGTACCACATTATGCAATGTAGCATTCCCAATTTTGTTATGCAAGCTCAGATACAAGAAAAAATAAGGAAAGATGGCAATCATCATGCCAGCACCAAGAGGAAGATGTTAAACCAGTACACAAGAACAATTACATTAGAGTCCTACACCTAATATTTTTAGAGATAGAAGGGTCTGAAGGTGACATAAATCATATGTTCAGCACATTGGCCAGAATGAATGCATGTTATGATGATGACTGAAAGGCCTTGAAGAGTAATTTCAAAATGCACCCGACTCATTTATCATTAATCACATGTAACAATGCCAAGGAGACTGCATCTACTGAGCCTTAAGCTCTTAACAATGGGTGTCAGAAAATACAGCTTAGCAGCTGTCCCAGACAACAGGCTTAATTAATTTCATGGTGCTTCTCTTTACTTATTAAACACATTAAGACTAACCACAACATATCAGGATATTTTATACTCCAGAATGTTATGATCTCTGACACATTCAAAAGATAAATAATTTATCCTTCTATAGGTGGGCTCACGTTTAAAATTCATGTAGCCATATTTCTGTAATCAAACTGACTACTTTCTGTGAATAATATGCAGCAGTTACAGGTAACATCCTACAATGGGCCAAGAGAGAAATGGGAGCTAAAAGTAACACACTATTCCACATTTCAAACAACAAACCAGCTCATTTAACAACACTTTCAATGCCATTTTCCAAAGGCACTTTTATGCAAAAAATGCCAAGCAGTTTTTGTTTAATATGCAATAAGCAANNNCAAAAAAAAAAAAAATAAATGGTTACTTCTTTACCAGGCAATTATTAACTTACTCAACAACTTCAGCTCTCCTTTTTGCAGAGTTTCCATTAAAAAGCTGTAAAACATGCCCAACCTGTGCACAATACACCCTCAAGTTTGTCTTTGTAATTACCAGGGCCTGGAGTTTGATGACATCTATTTTTCTTTGTGTCCTATGCAGTGCCCCTAAATATATAAATCCTGGAGATTGGCTGCCAGATATAGAAATGTATTTTTGGTCATTTTTTGTTTGGGTAATTTTTTGGGCTTTTAAGGGTATTTTTTGTCATTTTAGGGAATTTTTTTCCTCATGTTTTCTGAAATGTAAATAACATGGAAGCGTTCTTTCTCATTCTCCTAAGCACTCTCTATACAGGAAGCCTGCAGCTGCACACCAAGTACCTGCTACCACAGTATACAATATGTTGTAATCCTGTCCTGTCCTTTCTGTTCATTTTGCTGAAAGGGCTGACAAAACGTATCATAAAACATTTTAAGCTGGCAGCACGGGTATGACGGCGGTCACTCAGACTGTGGCTCTTTTCAAGTTTTGTGCAAAGCAATTTGCTTAGTATTTCTAGTAAGAATCTCTTGCTTCATATAACATATTGTTGTTCAATAAAACTGTCTTCAATTTCTCGCCTTTGACTGTACAGGCAAAGATACAGTTGATGAAAGGTTCTCAATATGAAAAGTTCAGTTTTGTGTTGGGCTAGAGTGATTCATTTTATCATGATGCCTAAAGCAAAGCCATCTAAATCCTAGCGTTTAAGTAAGATTATAGTTGAGTTTTGAGATGATATATTTTCAAATGATGCTAACATTTTACACTGTATGATATAAGACACAAAAGTAGTGGCAGAAAAAAGATTCATGGTACAACACATCAGCAGTGACAAGCTCATAGAATCAGTGCATATTTTGAACAAAAAGAAATCTGTGGAAATGTTACTGCAACAGTATTCATCTGCAGGTGGAAATAAGTCATCAGATTTTTTTTCTCTCAGAGATCTATGTGATGCTCTGGTATCCACAAATATTCTGTTTTGGGCTCTCAACAATGAAAAACTAAAAATTTTCTGAACTGAATTGTGGCCGTTCCATCCTGGATGAATACACCCTCAGGAAAAACTATGTTTTCAAGTGCTACAACTATATCCTCAAAAATCATTAGGAATAAGGAGAAAGGGACGATTTTCGTTTTCATTGATGAGACCTGTGATATGGAGTCTCGCTATGTAGCAATGTCATCAACGGAACCTTGGAAATTGATGGACCAGGTGAAGTGTTTCTGCTTACAAGTGAGGTGCTAGAATACATTGATCATCCCACAATTTGTGAACTCTTCAACAGGTCGATTTTTCTACTGTGGCCAGAGGGTATACAACATGATGTCTTGCTTTTTGTGACCGATGGGGCCCATATATTTAAAAAACAGGCAAGTAAATAAAGTCGTTTTATATGAAACTGGCTCATGTTACTTGCCCAGCTCATGCACTGCATAGTGTGACGGAGGAAGTGAGATCAAAATTTCCTCACGTGGATGCTCTTGTGTCGAGGACGAAGAAAATTTTTGTCACGACTCCAGCTCATAAAAGGCAGTTCAAGTCTTTGGCTCTTGGTGTTCCACTGCCCCCGGAACCCATCATCACAAGGCAGGGAGCATGGATTGATGCTATAATTTACTACTGCTATCATTTTCAGGCAGTGAAAAATACTGTAGATTCAATGAAGACAGAAGATGTGAGGGCAACTGAAGCTGCTCAGGAACAGTTCTCGTGCAATGAAGTGGAAGGACAGCTGACCTTCATAATGTCAAATTTCAGTTCCTTGAGAGGAGGAGCAATGCCAGATTTTCTCGCTCTGGTGAAAAAAATAGCCAATGATTTCGAGGAAGTGTCAGGGGTTATTGGTAAAATGGTGTCATAAAAAATGAAAAGTGTTCTAGATAAAAACTCAGGTTATGAAACATTATGCAGCATTTCTCAAATTCTGACAGGAGAGTCCTTCAGCACTTTCAATATTGAAGAACTTGCTGCTAGTGATTTGGTGCACTTCAAGTACACTCCCACTGTGTCTGCAGATGTGGAAAGGATTTTCTCCAAGTACAAGAATGTGCTGCTGGACAACAGGCACTCACTAACCTTCGAGGATCTCCACATGTTGACTGTCATCTATCACAATTCTGAATGAGTTGAGACTTAAATATTGGAATATATATCATATATGTATATGACAGAAAAAAATGCATTAAAAACATTTAGCTTCGAATTCAATCATATATTTCTTAATTTTCAACATAAAAATGATGAACTTAAAAAAGAGCAATGATGAGCTCACAACATTAATAAAGATTAAAAATACATTATAAAATAATTAGATTCTCCATGACATGTTACATTTTAGGTCATATTTTTTAAACTTTTAGGCAATTCTTCTGACATTTTAAAAATATTTTTAGATGATCAAAATCCTGGCCCTGGTAATTACTGAATGTTTGGCACTTAGTGGCCCACTGTCTAGTAATCAAACTCCTTGATGAACTTTACCCTAGCAAATGGACTGCTCATGGCCACCCAATTACCAGCAGTCACCTGACATAAACAGTGATTACATTGTTTAGTGACGATGTACTTCTTATGAAGAGAGAGTATAGGAATGCAGAAGGTTCTGATTGCATAAGCAATACAGAAAGTGGGCTGAAGCATTCATAGCATTTGGCTGTTCGGCTTATTAATAGGACACCTGGCATCTTGGATATGGCACAAACACAAGACTTGTAAGGAGCGGGAAGGGTAGGAATTAGGTTGAGGGAGCAGGTTAATCTTAATGTGTTCTGTCATTTGGTACAAATTTCACAATTCCTGCCTTGAATAAGACCAGGGTAGTGTTTTAATTTTTTTAAGATACTAAGTACATTTAAATTTTCCCCTCCATAATCATCAGGTAAAAACATAATACATTTCCTACTACTCCAGGAATCATGTTCTCCTTTCAACACAGTGAATACAATAGAGAAGTAAAATTGACCTAACAGAAGTGCTTTAACAAATTCCTTAAAACTTCAGCAAGACCCAGTGGAAAATGGCAAAAACATAACAGCATCTTTGTGACTGCAATGTGCAGGACAGATATTTTTCTTTTCAGAATGAACAGATAAATTTCTGTACATAACACATTCAGTGTAGTAATACAGACAGAAATTTGCTAATAAAACATTCTTTTGTGTTAAAAAACACTGCAGTTTTTAACAGTGCAAAGCCACAGTTCTTTTATCAGTGTCATCTGTGAAAGACATTCTTCAATGAGAAACTGGTTTGTTTAAATTCTCTTTTGTAACACAAAAAGCTTCATTAAATGTATATCTTCCTAAGACCATGGAAATAACATAATGGTATTTTACTGTATATTGTTATAATGTTTATAGTGTTATAATATTGTATTTAAGCATCCTGTTGCATTAATATATTCTTCACAAACTATACTATTTCCTCTGGGATGTGGCACCATGTAGATCTACACGGTGCCACATCCCAGAAGACTGCTATCTTCATAGTCACCACTGTGAAAACCTCAAATCTTATATACCATTTCCATCCATAATGCAATTTATTTATCATTTATTTCTTCCTCCTCTTCACTTTCACAACATGTTTCGGGCGTACATGGCCATCATCAGGTGTTCTTTTGCCAAAAACTGTTTCACTGTGTGGTATATCTCACTTCTTCTATCACATATGAATGCAACATGTCATATTTAAAATAATGGACTTTATTAAAATCAATAAAAAGCAATAAAGTTTAGTTAGAATTTTTCAATATTTTGCTTGGGGCTGTCATCTTTTTATCCAAACACCACTGTGTAGATTTTCTTACTTTTGATTACTTGCTCAGTGGCGCAGGTGTTTGTAGCTCTCAAATATCGATGCTTGTGTGGTGGTGGTGGTGATGGTCTGTGTATGGGCAGGGGGGGGAGCCTACAGGCAGCGGGCATATATGATAACTGCATCAATATTTGAGGGCTACATGCACACAACCACCCATGCCACTGCGAAAGTAAACCAAACTAAGAAAATCTATATAAAGGCATTTGGACAAAAAGACATCAGCCCCCCAAGCAAAATACTGAAAAATTTTAACTAAATTTCAACTAGACTTTATTGCTTTTATTGATTTTAATAGAGTCTATTATTTTAAATTAGGACATGTGGCATTCATATGTGATAGAAGAAGAGAGAGATACCACACAGTGAAAGAGTTTTTGGCCAAAGAACACCTGATGATAGCCGTATATGGCTGAAAATTTAAGAGGGAAAAAATGCTGCATTGTGGACGAAAATAGTACTTTTTTTGTGAAAAATAAATATCATTATGACTTCAACACGGTCAAGACTATAAAACAAGCCAGTAAGAAAGTGTATAGCAATATTACAAGCTACAATAGCAGGTACCTTGACTTATGTGGAACTGCAAGAACTGTTTCAAGCACCCACAACTGAGACATGTAACTGCACAGACTTTGAAAAAAAAATATAACAAATATACTCCTTAATGAGCATACGGTGATTGAGAATTACAGACTTTCACATCCCAACATGGGAACACTCCAAATGCAGGCTTCTTTCCCAACAGATATACATGAAAAACTTTTTGCAGACTATGAACACATACTGCTCAGACTTTTTAGCAGTAACAGACCGCAAAGCATATTTTGAAACTAATCATAAAAAGTATAACTACCACACAAATGAAAACAGAACAGATGTTCCTGCCAACTTCAGCCACAGATGAATGCATGAGAGGAAACAAATTTTTCACTTGTTTTCCAAAACGATTCTAGAATGAGTATCAGCAGACAAGAAATGTTTCTCACTTTTTCTTACTGACCTACATTCCATTCTTCCCATATTCATACTGTTTCCTTCTATGTAAAAATAAAGAAATAAAGCCTAAAAACCTAAAGTTTAATCTCTAGCATGAGATTATCTTTGCCTGGCATGACAGGCACTGTTTGCAACAAAAATTAGAACTAAAAAACTTCTCTGGCTTCAAAAACTTTTATCTATACTGGTAGTTGACATATGATCAATAGTTACCATGACAGCTTCTGTCAGCTTATTTATGTGGAATGAAGGCATCAAAAAGAAGACACTGTAATGGGGATGCAGAACACATCTCACAATTGCAGATGAAAAATATCAGTGTGGAGTACACTATGTACCTCCAGTGCCGACATGTTAATTTCAAGTAGAACACAACAATCCAATTACAAATAAAAGAATTTGCAGTCTGCCTGCAATCATAAACAAGAGGTTTCAAGGCATACACAAACACTGTCATCTATGAAATTATAGTGTGAACTGGACACACAAAAAAAAAAAAAACCTACTTGCTAGGAGGTACAAGAAATTATCCTGAGGTTGGGGTGTATGATTTTCAGCAATAGAACCAGAACCTGTGGGTGAGTTTGTGTTGGTTCCGCATTTTTGTGGGTTTATTCTCATACATTTCAAGCACTGTGCGCGGCCATCGGCTTCCTGGTTTTTAACCAAGTAACGGTTATTTGCACTTCAGTCATTTTTTCATTTGTTTCCATTTTGATTTGCTAATAGATTAGCTTTCATTGCCTGGAAACTCTTCCATCTTCAGTTTGCACCTCAGCCTTTAACTTGTAATCTTATTTATAATCCATCCCTACATCTAGCAAAAGACAGCAAGGGGTAGCACAAATCTAATACCAAGAAATAAATATTCTTATTTCACATAATATTTTCTATAAAATGTGGACTATTTCTGGTAACAATTCTTTATTCAGCATCCCATCTAATTCAACTGGCATACTACTACACCGGGATTCCATCACTTTGATGTGCCATGGATATGTTCAAATATGTTAAGCACAAGTTATATTCCATATCTGTCAAATACAGAATAACAGCTCTCCACTTTAGGCATGACCTCAATACATATTTATACCTACATTAATCTTCACATTCTGTGGTGACTGTTTCTGGACAAACACATTGTCAGTAACAGGAAAACCAGGTACATCAAAGAAAGGCATTTTACATTGTTGGTTACATTTTTGAAATCCTAGTTATGTTCTGCTTACCGTAGCTTATTCAAAAAACACAGTTTAAACATTTTATTCATAATATATTTTAAAATTAAGTTATTAATAATTATTATTCAAGTGATTCACAAAACAAACAGGACCAAACACATACATTACTCCCTCAATTTTTATGAGACTGGCAAATATATACAACACAGTGTACTCACAATGAAATACATACATCCATACTTCTGTAATTTCAACACTGACAGACCTGCAGGCATATATAATTAACCTATGTGGGTTCTGATTGCATTATGTATAAATAAAGCAGGAACATTACAAATGAGCTCCTTTGAGTTTCAAGACAGTCTTAGTGCAGTGTTACTCATTCAGGAACCATGGGATGTTGCTGCTGCTGTTACTACTGCCATTCATAGTAGCACTACTACAGTCATTTTCATGTACCTCATCCACACATACATCCTCCAACAACTCTCCCCCGAACACTATGCTGCTTCCCTCATCCAACGTCTGGGTCACACTTGATCCACGGCTAAGAGGGACCAATTTTGAACTGAAGTTAATTCCATCTGAAATTGAATACTCCCCTGTTGTGTTCCCAGAGGTGAAAGAGATTTCACCTGCTGCAGATAATGGTGTGTGGCCAGAAAAATTAGCTGCATTTGGGTTTGCATCATTTGCCAGTAAGAACTGCACCAAGTCACAGTTGTTAGCTTCCACTGCATGGAACAAAGGAGTTCGCCCACTCTTGGCATCCTTTAACAAAATAATAATCTAATTAAGAATTTCATTAAACAGTTGAATGGCAACAACAGAACAGAACATTGCTTATTTCCAAAGCAGCCAACTCTTGAACAACAGTCAATGACATTCATATATATTTCAAATGCAAAAGGTGAACAAACATACAAATACAATTAAATAACAAACAAACAGTATCTTGCCAATACCAGTCAGCTAGGAACCTGTTACAAGCTGGACTGGACTTCTTTAAAAGTTCATGTTGCATTTTTCATATACTAACAGCATAACACAATTTTTTATTTATGAAATACGCACATCCAAATCCAAAATGAGATATTTTTCTTTACTTCAGCACATGAATAACTATTTTATTTTTTCAAATTAGTGTACAGAGAAAGGAAAGGTTGAAACTTCTCCAACTTTTTCTCCCTCCACATGCTATAAATGACTTCTCATGTAATGGCTTACTTATAGACACACCACATAGTAGGTATTCACTCCTTCCTTTAACAAGATGATGTAAACGGAAAAACCTCTGATGTCATATATACGTAGGTAAGTCAATAAGTAAGTTACAAATAGATACAGAATTTAAACAAATAACAGTATTGATTTGAAAAATTCTTTTATTTCTCAACATAATCTCCCTGTACACTGAGACACTTGTCCCATAGTTTCACAAGCCCCTGAAAACCAGCAGCATAGAATTCTTTGGGCTGCTGTTGGAACCAGACAAGTTCACATGGCATGGCCTACCTCATAATGCATGAGAGGTTCCATGCTTCCGTTGAATGGCCTTACGAAGATTTCTGAGGATGTTACAGTAGGAGTCGGCATTTACAGTTTGTATTTGGTTTGTATTTGAGGCTGGAATGCAATGAGTAGTATGCCTTCGTGATCCCAGAAGACTGTGAGCATCACTTTCCTGGAGGATGGTGTCACCTTAAACTTTTTCTTGGCAGGCAACACACGATGTTTCCACAGAGCTGACTCATGCTTTGTCTCTGGCTGGTATTGGTAAACCCAAGACTCATCACCTGTGACAATTCAGGCTAGCATATCGTGTCCTTCATCGTGGTAGCAATTGAAATGCTGTAATGCCAGACCCATTCTTTGCATTTTGTGTTGTGGGGTCAGCATGCATGGCACCCATCGTGCACAGACTTTGTGAAAATCTAACCTGTCATGCATTATGAGGTAGGCCATGCAATGTGAACACACCTGGTTCCAACAGCAGCCCAAAGAATTTTATGCTGCTGGTTTTCATGGGCTTGTGAAACGATGGGACAAGTGCCTCAATGTAGAGGGAGATTATGTTGAGAAATATAAACAATTCAAATCAGTACTCTTATTTAAGTTCTACACAGTGTGTTCAGGTTCTGTTAGGACTGTGTTCATTAAAAATACAAGACATACAAGGTCCGTATAAAAGGTATCGGGAAAAGTTCCGGGAAAATAGATTTATTTCAGATATTGCTACAGTGTCTCAAAATTCTTCAAAATACATCCCTTGTGCATCGATACACTTTTGCCAACGGCGTTGCCACGACACGAAGGCTCCCTGGTAGGCGGATTCCGGAAGGTCCTTAAGGGTCCGCGTGCAAGCCTCTTTGACGGCACTCAGGGTCCCATGATGGTGCCCTTTGAGGGAGGATTTCACTTTCGGGAACAGGAAAAAGTCTGCTGGTGCCAAGTCGGGACTGTAGGGGGGTTGGGGTACCGTCGCGATGCCGTTTTTTGTCAGGTAGTCGGTCACCTTGGAGCAGGTGTGACTGGGTGCATTGTCGTGATGCAATTTCCAATTTCCGGCGATGGCTGGCCTCACCCGATTGACCCTTCTCTTCATTCTTCTTAGCACTTCCAGGTAAAAAGCTCCATTCACTGTTTGCCCCTCAGGTACAAATTCGTAGTGGACCACCCCCTGGGCGTCGAAGAAAACAATGAGCATGGTTTTCATTCTGGATTTGCTCCTTCGCGCTTTTTGGACGAGGAGATGCCGAAGTGTGCCATTCGGAACTTTGACGCTTTGTTTCTGGGTCGTACTCGAATATCCAACTTTCGCCTTCCGTGATGATGATGTCCAGAAAGCCGGGGTCTTCCTCAATGCGTTGCAGAAGATCTTCGCAAGCAGCCACTCGTCTCTGCTTTTGGTCGTCCATCAAGACCTTCGGGACGAGTTTCGCGCAGACCTTTCGCATCGCCAAATCTTCAGTGATAATGGTGTGCACCGTCATCTTATCAATGCCAACACGATCTGCAATCATGCGCACACTTAACTGACGGTCTGAATTGAGTACATCAAGCACACGTTGCACGTTGTCGTCGGTTCTTGACGTCGACGGCCGTCCACCGCGGGGCTCATCCTCCACACTCTGTCAGCCACTTTTGAAGAGCTTGTGCCACTTAAAAACTGCAGTTTGTGACATGCTTTCATCCTTGAACACTTGGCGAATCATGCCCAACGTCTCCGTACCCGATTTCCCCAGTCCAACACAAAACTTAATGGCGTACCTCTGTTCAATCGTTCGCTGCATTCTACGCTTGCACCGACTCACTCTACAGGGGTCCACTGAAAACACGGCCTGGCCTCTACGAACGCACTCAGGCGAATGGCGCTTGGCGCGTGTTAAAGGTTAGACCCCCACTACCATGCCTGCGCGGTGCAAGCGTGCTGCGGTGTACAGTCACGTAAGGGAAAGATTTTTCCCGATACTTTTTATACGGACCTTGTATATTACTATTTTCAAAATTTCACTCTTTTTATTCAAAATAGTCTCCTTGTGAATCAATACATAGCTGGAATCGATTAAAAAGTTTTCAAAAACAGTCACTGTACTCCTTTTGTGGAATCGCATTTAAAACTGCGGTACATTCCCTTGGGATGTCCTGGATGGTGTCGTGATGGTCTCCTTTCATCACCAACCTAACGTTTTGGAACAATAAGAAATCTGCTGGAGCCAAATCTGGCGAATATGAAGGATGATCAAGGACTGTGATCCATTTTCTTACCAAAAAATCGCGCACGATCTTCGATTTATGGGGTGGGGAATTGTCGTGGAGGAGCGACCACGAGCCTTGCTCTTGATATTCACATCAAATTCGAAGAATTCTCGCATACAAACGATTGAGGACTCTGAGATAATCAGAATTCACTATCTGACCTGACAGAAATTCCTTGTGAATGATTCCTTTGGAATCGAAGAAGACGTTTAGCAGTGTCTTTACTGGACTTTACTGCACATTCTTTGGTTTTGGCTTCTTTGGGCTTAACCACACTGCACTCTGCCGCTTTGTGAGAGGCTCATATTGAAAACACCATGTCTTGTCACCAGTAACAATAGATTTTGTAAATTTTGTATTACTTTGGGTCGACCATAACATGTCTTTTCAGTGTTCCGGTCAACTCTGGCATGTTTTTCATTGCCTGACAGCGCATGTGGTACAAACCATGCACAAACCTTCCATTTGCCCAAATCCTTGGTCAAAATTTGATGCACAGTACTTTTTGGTATTCCCAGAAGCTCCTCGATGAGTCTTGCAGAAACACATCTGTCTGATACAAGAATTTCGGTCACTTTTTTCACATTTTCTTCAGTGCAACTTGTTCTTGGCTTTGATGCACATGGAGCGTCTTCAATGTGCTCCCTGCCATCACAAAATACAGCATACCATCGAAAAATTTTTGNTTTTGTATTACTTTGGGTCGACCATAACATGTCTTTTCAGTGTTCCGGTCAACTCTGGCATGTTTTTCATTGCCTGACAGCGCATGTGGTACAAACCATGCACAAACCTTCCATTTGCCCAAATCCTTGGTCAAAATTTGATGCACAGTACTTTTTGGTATTCCCAGAAGCTCCTCGATGAGTCTTGCAGAAACACATCTGTCTGATACAAGAATTTCGGTCACTTTTTTCACATTTTCTTCAGTGCAACTTGTTCTTGGCTTTGATGCACATGGAGCGTCTTCAATGTGCTCCCTGCCATCACAAAATACAGCATACCATCGAAAAATTTTTGAGCGACTCAAACAATCACTACCATATACACTTTCCATCATCTCATATGCTTCTCCAGCTGTTTTGCCTAACTTCAAACAAAATCTGATGTTGGCTCTCTGTTCAACCGCCATTTTTCAACGAGCGTCAGAACAGTACTATTACATTCAAGGTCAGAACATATGATGCAGCGATGTTTACACTTCTAAATTATAGACAGCCACAGCTGAAACTTCAAGAATCTTAACACCACAACTTACCAACAGATGACATTGCAGGGCAAAATAAAAAAAAAAAATTAGTCCTAACAGATCCTGGACACACCATGTATATCCATTTGTAGCTTACTTATTGACTTACTCTCGTATATATATGTATATGCCGGTCACGGTAGCCGAGCAGTCTAAGGTGTGCACTGTCTTCGATTGCTCGGAAGCTGGGATCGTGGGTTCGAATCCCACTCAGGGCATGGATGTTTGTGTGCATTTTTCTGTGTTTGTCTACAGGTAGAGGCCTTGCGACAAGCTGATCACTCATCCAAGGAGTCCTACTGAATGTGTAAGATCTAGTAAACTGAAGTGAAACAGAGAGTTTCATGGAGGTAGGCCTTGGCCCAAATTGGGGCTGTAGCGCCACAGAGAAAAAAAAAATATATATATAGATAAGGTGTAAATAAATACATGTTACAATGCTCTGTGGTAGATAGGTGGGTTTATTCTGACCATACTTTGTTTATAAACCCATGCCCGAAAACACTTCCTTTTTGCACTAAGTCACAAAAGTTTCCAAGATGATACACAAGTTTTTGGGGATGTTATCATTGTTTTACATTATAAAAATTGCTCAAAATGGCGGCTGTCAACTTCACTGCATGTTCTGTACCACCTGGCTCTGTTATGCTGAACTCTTTGAAAGATGCACAGCATTTCCTGGAATGGTTAAAGCTGCTACTGCAATTCTTGCTACAAGATCATGTTGTATGTCCACTGGAGTCTCATATACCAGGCTTGCCATGTACCCCAGAGAAAGAAATCCAGTGAAGTCACGCCAGGGGAGTGAAGGGGCCAAGTTTTTGGGCCTCCATGTCCAATCCATCTGTTGCCAAAAGTTTCATCCAGATACTCACGGACGACATATCCAGTGAAGTCACGCCAGGGGAGTGAAGGGGCCAAGTTTTTGGGCCTCCATGTCCAATCCATCTGTTGCCAAAAGTTTCATCCAGATACTCACGGACGACATATCCAGTGAAGTCACGCCAGGGGAGTGAAGGGGCCAAGTTTTTGGGCCTCCATGTCCAATCCATCTGTTGCCAAAAGTTTCATCCAGATACTCACGGATGACATTAGTGTAATGTGCCGGGGTGCCATAATGCTGGAACCATACTTCACGATGGGCTTCCAAAGGCACCACTTCCAGCAGCTCAGGTAAGGTCTCTCAGAGAAACGTTAGGTAAATGTCACCAGTTTCCAGACATGGGTGTATTAACAAAATATGATCAGGTTGAACCCACCTATCTATCACAGAGCTTTGTAACATATTTATTTGCACCTTGTATACACAGATATATGAAACCACATATTGGTCTATGTCCACTAAAATATTCTTGAAGACAAGATACTCTGAATGCAAGATAATGAAAATGAAACTCCCTATTGCTGTTTCAAGAACTCAACTGGGTCATTTTAAAAATGAAAACTGGAAAGTGGGGGAGGGCTCTACAAGATGTTCTGTAAAATGATAGCCAAGAGGAGCATGCTAATTTAATACTTCTGAGACAAAACTTCCATACCATCATGTCTGTTTCTCAACCATTACAAAGCTATACATATCTCAATGCTCATACACGGTTATCCCCAAAAAGCAGGTAAATGAAATGAAATCAGAATTCATATCCATTGGTGACTTAATAATTAAGAGTGGGAAACAGTGCAACTATGAGGCTTCCTTCCAGCTGCAACTATCAGGCTTGCTAAAATAAAATCTATTCAGGTACTTACTGGACGAACATGCAGAGACCATTAAATACTTCACCTGGGCATTAAGGCAGTCACCTTACTAATACACTGCCCATGGCATTCCCCCAATTGCTGAAGCCACAGCCTGATGGTTCTGTCCAACCCAAATCAACAACTCTTGGTGTACACCATCCAGACATTACCATCAAAACACAATCCCCTGAAATTTTCATACTGTCATATGTGCAATACTCATCTCCATGTGGACTGTACTGTCCAGGACACAGTGAACTCCATACACTGGCAGGTGATAGGGTCATTCAACTGTACTGCATGGACCTGCTGCCATGCTACTTTCATACCTTTGGACACTAAACAGTAGCTGATAAGGTCAGATTAAGACAGTGAGGATGAAGTGGTAGTTTCCAGCAACAGCCCAAAAGTTCTTTGTGCAGGGATCCATCATTTACTGCATCAGTAAGTCCTGTTTCAACATCCACTGGCACCAATTTTAACAGCCTCTACTCCTTTACTGGCAACAATCCCATAGTTATGAATACAGTCGGGACCTGAGGTCATATTGCAGCAGTTATTTAATGCTGAACGAAGCTTCTTCACATGGAACTATGCACTACATAGCTCTGAGAGCTGAGAGGCAATGTTTCTGTGTTGTCTTTCAAAAGTTTAAAGGCAGGAATGTAATTGTTGGAACTAAAAATGGGTAAAATTGGCACCAAGTGTGTTGGTGATGACTACCTGGGAAGTGACAGTGTCACCAACAACAATGCGAGTTATAGGAATGCCCTTGAACTTATGTGATGTGCTGTAATTTCTTCCAGATAACGTCCGAATGGGTCAACAAAGAAAACCTGTTCATAATTACTTATATAAGTATAAGGATTTGTTATAGCACTTTCCCAAAGAATGATCTGATCTACTGCAAGTCTCATGACTGATTGCACCAACCATCTATGTTAGGCAGGGCAGGGAAGAGACAGGCATTTACTAGAGGAGTACAGTATTTTGAGGTGTCAGGACTTTGCACAAACTCTTCTAGGTGAGAAAAATGAAATATTTATAACTTTGTAAGAGTTGAGAATCTGACACACAAATATGATACATAATTCATTTTCCAAAATTATGTGACTTAAAACTCTGTAGCTTTATTTATCATTTTGTGACGCACTCTGTGTATTGCTTTACATATGCTGCTTTTGACCATTCATTTTGGCTCTGATATAAGTTTTAAAACAGAAACATGAGGAATATTATTTAACCCGTTGCCGTGGTTCGTCGTGTATGTTTCGTCAGGGATTTAAATCGTCTGGGGGGGTTCGACGTGTATGTTTCGTCCAGCTGCACACGTATGTTATAACGCCCATAATAATTGATGGTTTTGCTGTAGATTGTTAGATTTTTCACTGGCCTGTTGTCAGGAGGACTGTATTTAATGACACACGCGTTTAAGAGCGCTAAGTCGTCGTTACATATGCCTGTCTTGCAGCAACGTTCCTGTGGCTATTGC
>NW_019738958.1:680415-728447 GCF_002891405.2 Cryptotermes secundus | reverse complement strand
TAATGATGAATAAATAATTTTCGAGCAAAATTTAAATGGCCGGCTGAATATATTACCGCAGGAGCCGCGGCCGCGGAATTTAAATGACCACGTCAAAGGGTTAAAATGGATATAGCTTGATGAGATGTGAATTGTAATTAACTGACTCAGGTGCTGACCATACCCAAATGTGGATCTTATGGTGTTCCTATTTTCTCTCACCTTCAAGTTCACTTGTGCTCCTTTTATGATAAGACACTTCATTTCCTCCACCTTGCCATTCAAAGCACATAAGTGCACTGGACTATATCCTGCAACAGAGAATGCTCTGTTATCATCAAATAATGTATAAAACATTAAAAACTAATTAAGACACAAAGACCTCTCAATATTTTGTTTCAAGCACTGATGGCTGATAACTATGAATCCTAGTCTTCACTTTAACATGAAGTTGAAAAACTTTATCCAGTTCCATGAAAAACCTAAGCATTAACAATTTGCACACCTTAAGCCATTACACTGACTCGGCATACTTCAAGCTAAACTGCCAGAGCAGCAGAAGTTGGCTTGCTATTAATCACTCAGTTTAGCATTTCAGTCACTAGATAGCATTAAGTGTGATATACTGATGGTGAGAGGAAACCGCAAGCTTCCAGTACTGCTCGTTATTCTGTGCAATTGCATTCACCCCAAAGCAGCTTTGGCATATTTGGCAAGTTGTTTTATGCCAGAATTTAGCAGTTAAATGATTGGAACTACATTAATACTCGGTAGAGAAGACTCTGAGATATAAAACAACTGATATTAAGAATATACATCTTTGATCTTCACTAACTAAATAAATAATCTGTACTGATGTAAGAACAAAATTTCTTCCCAACTCTTCATTCAAGAGTACTTTTGGTCCATCAACAGAATTTATCAGTGGAAAATTGTGTAAACAGCAAACCTTCCTGAAATACAGTAACAAAAAGACGATTCTCAAAGTACAAAACAAACATGTACTTACCTTCATCATTGATGTCATCAAGGGGCAAAGACTTTGTACTGTTGGTATTTAGAATTGCTTTTACACAGTCTAAATTCCCATGCAACACTGCTAAATGTAGTGCTGTGTTGCCATTACGGTCCTTTACAGATGACTGCGCACCAAAAGATATCAACATCCGGACAATCTCCGCATTACCATTCAGGACAGCAAGATGGAGTGGGGTCTGAAGATAGAACAAAATCTAATTACATTTCTATTAATTTTTTATCGTGTCCCATTTTTTATTAAGTGTCCTAGTTCTTAGGGTAAAAATGGGAATGTCCCATTTAAAAAAAAAAAGCGAACATGCCTCCTGCCATGCCCATTGTACATATTTTCATCTCCAGTTGCATAAGTCTGCACTGAGAGATCATTGCAGCATTGCATATGTAGCTCATTCTCAACAAGGGGTCATCCAGATTTCCATATAAATAGTACCCTGACAGTAGCACATCCTGCACTGGCAATCTGATTGTTTTCACAGAATATGTTTTTGTAAAAACAAAATGAATGTAAGACATTTGAACCATCATGATAAGTTCCTATTTTCAATAAATTTGTAACAGTTATCCATCTCTACACACATATCTGCCTTCACTTCTTTCTAGTAGGCAAATTTATAGCAAGAACTGATCCCTTCAAAAACATGTCTGAAACCTTAGTGTTTCTTCGTAATATTGTTGAGACCTCAGTGTGCATAAGTATCATATTATTTAAAAATTATACCAGACCTCTTTGAATTAAATTATTATATTAGTGTATCTTAACTCTGATCCCTCCACATTCAAAATATCTCGCATTATAAACACGTCTATAAACACTAAATCGAACATATTAGTGCCTCTTACAGATCATCCGTTCATCGTTATGTTTCTCTTTACCTAACTTCTGCCATTAGAAAAAAAATATTTTTACTTTTACATCACTCCATACCTTTCAGCAGAATATGAGTTTATAAACTTCCTGAACACATGAGCACACACGCCTTCTTATTCCAAACCACAACCTTACTTTCTGCATGATACCAGGAAAGGCACACCCCCTTCAAATTAATTTAAAAATATAATCCCATACAAAGAAACATAAAATGTCATACATACCTCCTTATCAAGGTTGTATACATCCAGTTTTGACTTGCGAGCACAGAGTACCACACACTGTCGTTTTACAAGAGTTATATTCTCGTTTATCACAGCTCTATGCAGAGGGCTGTAACATATCAAGTTAACAAAATTGTATTTGAACATTCTGCTGCATTAACTGATCACTCTGTTTTGGCATCCTGCTACATTAATTGATTAGCTGAAAGTGTGGATTAATTGGTGATGTGACCAAAAATCTGTGAAGCTGCACTAACAACTTTATTGTTTGTTGTTTCCCAGCTGTGTAGCAAGATGTCTAGTTCAAAACTCATTAGATTTTTTTGAAGTAACTGCAGGGGATCAACAAAGAATACCACTGTTAAAGATGGTATCCACATTCGAAATATGTTAAATGATAAGATATAAAATACGGTTGCAAAATACATCTATTTCTGTGTTGAAGTTCTCAGCTCCATACATCAATTGTCAATCATTTAACTCAGATTATTTTAAAATAATTATAATGGGTTTGCTGAGATGAGCTGCCATATTATTATGACACATGATGTAGAAAGGTTTCAAATTCAAGTCTTCTTTCAATACTTTTCTAGAGTTCTTGGTGTCAGCACAAACGCTGGCTGATGTTGCTTCTTTGTAGCAATAGACCCCCTTTCATGTTACTTTTTGTACAAGTAGAACATGTGAAGACTACAGTGTTTCGGGAAGGGAAACCATGTAGTTTGGTGGATAGGTACCAAAGTTTTAGAGGAACATGAGGCCTCCATCTTCAAAAGAATGATTATTCTATACTGAAGATGGAAGCAGCACAATTCTCTGAAACACCAGTACCTTCTATTGAACTACAAGGCATTTTTTTTTTCAATGTGATATCTCATCTTGGGAAAAAGGGGAGGGAGAATGCAAACTCAAATGCTCATCACTGAGTGGCCATGAGAAGGAACATGCAAATATTCAGAGAAATGAAGAGTACACTTCTCACAACACTACTCTCGTGACAGACTTCGTTAATGACAACACAATTCATTGCACGCTAACTGATCACTAAGCAAACTGATGAACACAATACAGTCTAGTGTTACATGATCTATGTCCAAAATACACGTACTTACATTCCGCAAACACACTTTATCAAGTCTCTTCTGATTAGCTATTCTTTGTTTTATCTTATTTTATTCTATCAACCCCACACTCACTCATGGAGCTCAGCCCTTCGTGATGCCGCCAATTGTGTAGCCACTCAAGTACTTCCCAACATTTTACAGAACCCGAATCAAATCCATATCATCCATCCTATCGCTCTAAGATCCATTTTAATATTGTCTGCCCATGTATGCTTTGGTCTTCCCAGTGGTCTCTTTCCTTCTGGTTTTCCCACCAATATCCTATATGCATACCTCTTCGCCCTCAATCACGTTACATGCCTTGCCCATCTCATCCTCCTTCACTTGATCATTCCAATTATATTTGAAGAGTACAAGTTATAAAGCTCCTCATTATGCAGTTTTCTCCAACCACCTGTCACCTCATCTCTCTTCTATCTAAATATTCTCAACACCCTGTCCTCAAACACCCCCAGTCTATGTTTATGGAATTTACTGAATACATGTTCTAGTTCTTTGTAGAACCTGTCCTTCACATCATTAATTTTGTCCTCTGTTGGGGCATGAATGTTCAGAATAATATCACACCAGCGACCTCTTAGTATCATGTATGACATCCTATTACTAACAAATTCCACCCTCTTAACTGATATGATTCTCTTATGTATGAAAAGACCTGTACCTAATTCATGATTGTCATTCCCCTTTCCATAGATAAATGTATGGTTGCCTGCGGATTCGGTGCCACCTCCGTCTCATCTGACCTCATGTACTCCAAATAAATCTAACTTATATTTTGAGATTTCTTCCACCACTGCCCTGAGCAAACCTGCCCTTTACAGACTTCTAACATGCCAAGTACCAAATCTCATATCCATTTTCTTTCAAGCAGATCGTTTATCCAAGGAATCTGCCAGGTCCGAGGATTCTTGTGATCTTTCATAACAAGTTTATTTTTACAGTGAGAGATTCTTGGCCCCATGTCCAATCCTCAAGCTGGAGGACCACACCATGTCAGCTGTCTGCAACTGCTTACTCAATATATTCACAGCTACCCTACATATCTGGAGGGCGTCTCTTCCATCCACAACCTGAGGACACACCATGTCGTGGTGACAAGGGACCTACATAACATGTTATAAATCCCATATATGAATTAGGCCACTCACCATGTCACATTCAAAAACATTTTTTTGGTCGAAACATCCTCCTTCATTTTTTATTTCTTCACTTCTCTATACATTTACCAAATGAATTAAAGAGACATCAAACAATTAAAAAGGACCAGTACTCACATGTTTCCACTCTCATCTGGAATGCCACATCGTGCCCAGTCTTCAAAAGCTTGACGCACAAGTGCATCACTTATCTTTGCTGCTACTTCACTGCTCTTTGTATTTCTGGGTTTGTTTAATAAATCTGAGTCAGGGAAGTATACCATAGCGGCACTTTTATTCTCATTACCACCAATTCCTTCCATCATTGTCTTTTGCTTTGGGGGCGACTTTCTCACCTGTGCAGCTATATTATGTTCAACAATAATGTCATATATTGATTTTCTGTTCTTTTCACTGCTGATATTTGTTCCACATTTTACTGGTTTACTTGAAGCCGGATTATTTGTTACTCCTGGGAGTCCACTTACAGCAATATTTGTGTTTCTAAGCACATTCAAATTATGTAATATTTCTGCTTCTGAAGTTCTGATAGATGAATTTAAAAGAATAACATCACTTTTACTGCGCTGTGAAGGATCCTGAATTTCCATATTTGTTGCATTATTACCAGAGTCAAAAGATACTGTACCGGAAGAAGACTGTGTAGCCTGCATGTCAGAAGTTACAGAACCACCTGGATCATTCTGGGACTTCAGTGTCACATCCAACCTAACTTTCTTTTTATCTGGCTCATCTGAGGCAGTTGTCATACCACCACTGAGTGAAACATTCTTCTCAAACACCTTCTCATCAATTCCGCCTGTCCTTGCCATAAGTTTCTTACCACAGCCTGATACTATGATTGCAGGAGGGGTGCCTGAATTCAATACATATCCACATGGCTTCTGCATTACAGCAATGTTTTCTTCTGCCACACATTTTGTTCCTGAACTAACCATTTCTCCTAGATCCTCTGAAAAAAAAAACAGGTTGTTACAAAACAAGTTCAAAGACTCTTTATGTACCCTTCTGACATACAGAGTGGTACAGATGTAACCACGGTACAGGTTCTCCCAAAACACCACACTCAACACAAACATGGTAGTGCTGAAACTTCATAAAAATCATGTAAATATATTTAAAGCAAATTAAATCATTAAGATGATCTTCAAAAATCTTAATTCAGTCACTGAACTGGTGTGAGACATGCTGGAATGACACATGTTTCATGCGATAAATATACAAAACTCAGGTGCACAGTTACATAGTCCCTGCATCAGAAATATGTTTAATGAATTTTATGCACTGATTTTGGTAGACCTTAATCACTTCCTCTACACTCAACCTTCACCACCAAAATCAGACAAACTGAACGCAACCTAGACTCTGCATATAATACCACATTACTATCACAATATGGGTAGGAAGAGGGTGGTTATTTTGTTGTGCAGTGAGTTTATGGTTTGGCATAATTGTGGTGGCCTCAACAGTCACTAAAACAGTCGGTGAAGACCCCTCAAATGTTCTAGTAACACTACAGACCATTACCTCAAAGAAGAGTACAACTCCTTGTGAAAATCGACAATTTCTATTAATCGTTCCTCATGTGGCACCTGGTTTGGGGAGGGGGAATTCACTTATAAATTCTCCAACAGAATTGCAATATTTGGTGTTGACTGCCACTGTAGTCTTGCGGTTAAGAGTTCCTGGCTACAGATCCAGAGGTCAGGCGTCGCCACCAGATTTTCTGAGAAGCAGTGTGCCTGAAACGGGGTCCACTCAGCCTTGTGAGGATAACTGACGAGCTATTTCAAGGAAATAGCGACCCAGGACTAGAAAACCGAGATTAAAGGCCATGGGGATCGTTGCGCTCACCACGCAACACCCTCTATCCGCTAAAGTTGGCACTAACTTTGCCGACAAGCGGCGGTCACTCGGTCGATATAGTTTGCTTGCGGACTACAGGCCATGGAATTTCTTTTTTGTTTTATTAATCTTGTAAGTTTTGGCCAGGGCATATGTCAGCTTGACACTGTTTCAATTTTTTTAGTTCTGATTTTGGCCAGGGCATATGTCAGCTTGACACTGTTTCAAATTTTTTAGTTCTGACATATTTCTCAAGTATCAATTAGTTCACATCACTCAGATGTTTAAGATTCGTTTATTACATGTGTAACCGTCCATCATAATTTGGTGGACTATTTTGTAATAATTAAATCTAATTTGGTGGACTATTTTGTATTAATTAAATCTATATTAAGTTAATATCACGTAAATACAAAGAGATCCGGCAGATAGCCAACTCTTACATGCAGAAGTGACATAGTTCAAGTTTTGCTATGTGGACAGGAAGTAACATCTGGTACATTTCCTGGAATTCTGGTAGCAAAGTCGGGAAGTCTCTGAGAATTTGAGAGCTGACAGCTTGGAACAGCTATAACTTAGAAGTGGGAGGGCCGGAGCCTCATCCCCTGGTCCTAATGCATCAAGGGGCTGTCAACCTTAGCATCAGGTCAGCAACTGCCAGAATCACATAGCAAAGCAACATGACTGGAAATTCACAGATTTAGGGAACCTCCTTGTTTGAAAACTTAACCAATGGCAAATGTTGAGGAGTGGATTTCTCTTGGAGTCTGGGGTTCGTGAACCTGAGTATTCAGAGAGAGAGAGTGCATTCCCCCACAAGGATTTTTCTTCATCCAACTTTTGGCCAAGTCAGACACAAAATATAACTACGTCCCTTCAGTAAAAGTATTATAAGTTAAAATTCCAAATAAGTGTTACTGATAGATTCCTTTGTATTCAGTGAGCTGGAGTGAATTAAATAAGTACTAAGTGCAAAAGTCTGAAGTGGTGTGTGTGACTGTAGTGAAAGAATCTTCCTGTCCTGCCCTGCCCGAGCCAGACCCGTATAAGAACTCATCTCTACCAATTACAGAGCAGAACCCAGATACTCCTATCTTTCCTTGCTTGCGAGACACTTAATGGTAGTACCGAAACGGAACTCTCGCCTACCAGCACCAACAACAAAAATCTTCCTCCCTTCCCACCTAACTTCTCGCCATCCACAAGAAGAGGGAGGAGGGCAGTTAAAAGGACGGTGATAGAAGTGGAAACCAATGTAAAGGGCCCAACGAAGTGAGCGGTTAAAACTGAACGTATGCCAGTGGTGAAGTTTCAAGCCGACTGTAGTAGACGACAAGGTTTTCCCAGTGAGTGTTTTTATGTGAATGAGTTTACTTTATGAAGAGCACTAGCTTTCTGGGATACAATGCCGCGCAGTCGTTGAAACTCAAACGACGTTTCGGAGGAATATATCGCCTCCAGTTTCAGGTCGAAGAATACTCTGTGCAAGAAACCCGAGTGAGAGCAGGTGGCAAGTACAGTTCTGAAAGAGACAAATGACGTTTTGCTTTCCACACCGTCCATAATCTCCTTTCCATTCATCGTCTGTACCAACAACGAGGTGCGTGGATCACTGTTAAATTAATCTCTTGGTGCAGAACAGTCGCTAATTTCCACATTTATCAATTATACAGTGACATATATTCGTTCACTTCTTCTATAAACGAGAAGTTTGCGAAAATGCCTGTCCCTAATTTATAAAGCAATTTCGATACAAATCAGTGTCTTCGGAAAAAAAAAACATTCAAATTTAATTATGTTTTCCTCCAACGGATAAGAAGTAAATACAGACGGTACGGCCACTGTACATACCTGTCCTGGTAACAATCTGTCGTCTAAAAATGACAGCACGATTTGCTTCTAACAATTCCACCAACGGATAAGAAGTAAATACAGACGGTACGGCCACTGTACATACCTGTCCTGGTAACAATCTGTCGTCTAAAAATGACAGCACGATTTGCTTCTAACAATTCCACCACTCAGCCTTCACGCCACTCGCAGAGACACTCCCCGCTTATGACGCCAGGTTTACGCCTGCTGGCTTCACAGTGTTCACGGCGTATACTCTCGCCTTGAATTGTGCTGCACCATCTGAAGGCCTGTACATATACACCGGGGATTCACAGCGAGATCCACGAGCGCCAAGCTGGCCTTTACACGGAGTCAACAACCATCATGGCACGACAATACTGAATCCTTATTTAGCGAGCCATGCAATATGAAAAGTCACACATGACCTGAACTATACATCGTGAAGGTATGGCTATGGAAGCTACATATATCCGAAAGATGTTTTGTCTCCAGACAAGAGTGAATGGTGCTGCCCAATTCGGCGTACACAGTGTTTAAATGTGAACTTTTACAACACATTGGTCTTTATGTCCATTTACTGAAGTTACGAAACTGTTGTTATAACGCTAATTTCACACTGAAAACGGCCAGGATTTAGTATATTCCTTATATTTCGTTAAATAAACACCATATCGAAAACTCCGTGGTTTTAGTCTGCAAGCGAACTATACCAACCGAGGGACCGCCGTTTGTAGGCGAAGTTAGTGCTAACTTTTGAGGACAGAAGGTGCCGCGTGGTCAGCGCAACGAATCCCCACGGCCGTTAATTTCGGTTTGCTACACCAGAGCCGCTATTTCCTTGAAATAGCTCCTCAATTTTCTTCACGAGGCTGAGTGGACCCCGTTCCAGACACACTACCTCTCAGAAAATCTGGTACCGCCGGGAATCGAACCCGGGATCTCAGGATCTGTAGCCAGGGGCTCTGACCACTAGACCACAGTAACTTCGCCGACAAGCGGCGGTCGTTCGGTCGGTATAGTTCGCTTGCAGGCTCAAGCCACGGAGTTTAGTTTTTTTTTTACATCCGCTCAGCGGTCAGTGATAACACATGTAGTTAACAAGGAAGTACCCGTGGGATTTCCCCGCGTGAGTTTCTGAAGTGCAAATACTGAACGAGACTTCCTTGTACCACTTTTCAAACGATGGAGTAGGACACTAAATCAATATCCACATTATCGACAAATACAACTGCATGTCTTCATCCGGCTCAAATTGGTAACGAGAACGTAACGAGGCAAATATTCTACAGTAACACATGCAGTGCCGGTCACAGTGGCGGCGCGGTCTAAGTCATGAAACGTATTCGCCCGCTCTAACACTGGGATCGTGAGTTCGAATCCCACTCGAGACATGGATCTCTGTGCGCGTTTATTCTGTTTGTGTTCTGTGTGTTTGAAGCGTCCTTGCGACGGGCTGATCCCCCGTCCAAAGACTCCTACCGACTGTGTACAGGGCTGCAGATCCATACTTACTTATTCATGGAACTGAGCCCTTCTGGAGGAGCTGCCAATTCTGCACCTACTCAAGAATTTCCCAGCAATTTATGGAACCCGAAGGTTCATTACCGTGTTCACAAGAGCCCTCCACTGGTCCCTATCATGAGCCAGATCAGTACAATCCTGTCTCTCTAAGATCCATTTTAATACTGTTCACCCACCTACGCCTTGGTCTTCCCAGTGGTGTCTTTCCTTCTGGTTTTCCCACCAATATCCTATACGCATTCGTCTCCCCCATCCGTGCTACATGCCCTGCCCACCTCATCCTCCTTGACTTGATCATTCTAATTATACTTGGAGAAGAGTACAAGTTATGAAGCTCCTCACTGTGCAGTTTTCTCCAACCTCCTGTCACTTCATCTCTCTTCGGTCCAAATATTCTCCTCAACACCTTGTTCTCAAACAGCCTCAGTCTATGTTCCTCCCTTAATGTCAGAGACCAAGTTTCACACCCATACAGAACCACAGGCAAAATTATAGTTTGGTATATTCCAATTTTCATGTTTTTGGACAGCAGACGAGAAGAAAAAGATTCTGGACTGGATGGTAGCAAGTATTGCCCGAGTTCAATCTTCTCTTAATTTCATCCTGAACCAGGTTTCCATCTGTTATCGTTGTCCCCAAATATCTGAACTGTGCCACATTTTCAAAACATCTGTTTCCTATCTTTATGTCATGATTTTGCCCTGTATTTTGGTGATGAGACAGCAACATATACTTAAGTTTTCTCTGTGTTTACTTCTAGACCAACCTCTTTACTTGCGTCAATTAAAGTTTGTGTGTTTTTCTTTATGGTATCTACACAATCACCTAGTAGATTCACATCATCGGCATAGGCCAACAGCTGATGTGTCCCGTTTAATTTCAGTCCCACCTGGTTTCCCTGGACCTTCCTAATTGCATATTCTAAGGCAAAGTTGAAAAGGAGTGGCGATAAAGCATCTCCTTGTTTTAGACCATTCTAGATAGGAAATTTATCAGACAAATGTCTACCTAAACGGACTTTATTATACGTTTCGTTTAAACACATTTTAATTAACCTAACTAGTTTCATGGGTATCCCAAACTTTATCAGAATATTGTACAATACTTCCCTCCTAACTGAATCATAGGCTTTCTTGAAATCTATAAATAATTGATGTACTGTCTCATCGTACTCCCATTTTTTCTCCAATATCTGACGAACGCAAATGATCTGATCTGTAGTTGATCTGTTTCGTCGAAACCCACACTAATGATCCCCAATAATTTCATCTATATATGGACTTAACCTTGAAAGAAGAATATTGGACAAAATTTTATATGAAGTTGGTAGCAGTGATATCTCCCGATAATTACTACAGTCAGTTTTATCACCCTTCTGTGCACTGGTACAATAATGGACTCCTTGCATTGATCAGGCAATAGTTCCTTATGCCAAATAGAATTAGATTGTGGATCTTAGAATGTAATATTTCGACTCCTGCTTGAATAAGTTCTGCCGGAATCTGATCACTACCTGGCGATTTATACCGTTTCAATTTTGCAATAGCACTTTCAACCTTAAAAGGGCTAGGATCAGATACTAACGGCTCAGCTGTATGGATTTCTGTCTGCCTAACATCACTGACCCTACGTACATTCAATAACTGAGAGAAGTAGTTCCTCCACCTATTCAAAATGTTGTGGGAATCTGCAAGCAGATCACCATTTTCATCCTTCAACAAATTACTGCTGGGTTGGTAACCCCTCTTAAAGTCATTTATTCCTCTATACAGGTCTGTAATGTTCTTGTTCTTACTGTTCATTGCAAGCGCATCAATTTTGTCTTTCAGATATTCCCTCTTTTTGTTCCTGAAATGCCTGCTGGTTTCACGTCTTATATTGTTCAGATTATCCCCATTTAACTCACTTGGATCCTGTAATCATTGCAATTTGGCCTGCTTTCTTTGATCTAATAATTTTGAGCATCCTTCATCGAACCATGGCTTATGCTTCTTCGGTTCATAATAACCTAGGCTCTCTTTGGCAGACATTTTTATATTCTCTCTAATAGTTTCCCATGCTTTATTAACTTCCACCCCTTTCCAAGTTTTCCAAAGCTGCGAATCCATTTGAGATTTCAACACAATACTGCTCTTTATCTTCTACCTCATTTAATTTCTTGAGACTGAACCTCTCCATATGAACTCTGTGTGTTGTCTGTTTGCTCACTGCCAGTCTTTCCCTGACCTTTCCCATCACCAGGTAGTGGTCAGTATCACAATCTGCTGCCCTGAATGATCGGACATCAAGTATACTTGAGTGCCGTCTCCTGTCTATCAAAATATGGTCTATTTGATTATCTTCCCATCAGGAGATGTCCAAGTAAATTTATGGATGTTACGATGTGGGAACATTGTACTTTTGACAGTAAGATTTTTTGATGTAGCAAAGTTTACTACTCTAACTCCATTATCATTACTAATTCCATGCAGACTCTCATTCCCAATCGTTGATTTGAAAATGTCTTCCCTCCCTACTTTGGCATTGAAATCTCCTAACAAACTTTCATATGGTACTTCGGGAATTTATCAAATACATGTTCTAGTTCTTCACAGAATCTGTCCTTTATGTCATCAATTTTAAGAAAAATAACACATGCTGTACTTTTCAAATGAACTGGACACCGGTCTTAACATCATGCAATGAAGATGTATTGGGGCGTGGACGTACCATTTCACGCATTTTAGTTTGGACAATAAATGGACGTCAGTAGCCGGCTTCATGCCCCAGCTGTTTTATTCCCGATGATTCAGCCTCTGCTACACACTGGGTAGGAGGCTGGGTGGAACCCAGAGCAGGTTTCGAGGTGGCGGCGAACAGACAAATCTCTGCACCTGTAGGGAATCGAATCCTGTTGTTCAGCCTGTAGCCTCATCACTATATTGACTGAGATATTCAGGCTCAGAGCACAGGTACTTACATCAATAACATACTCATATTTGTGCACAGTACTTGGGATCGAAATAAGTCAGCTCTTACTTTCAGCTTTCATTATCTACTTCCAGCAAACAGGCGCACATAGCACTCGATGTTGACACACCTTAAAACCAACGACACATTTACAGTAATCCAGTAAAAGACTGATACCTTTGCAAAGCCTCCAGACGTTCCACTTTGCAGCAGTTCAAATTTGAGTATAATCTTTCAGTTACCTTATATTATACTTCGACATGTTTTGACTTAATCAGTTCCTTTAGTATTAATTCACTTTGTAGGGGTGACAGTAATTTAGATGAGGTAGTTAGTCCGATTTTTACACTTAAGGCTTAGGCTAAGTTTCGAATTCTGGCATAAGACAAGAAAACCGCCAAGTACAATGGAAATCGGAGACTTTGGTATAGGGTCGATTTATTTTTCGTAATCCTAAACTTTGCCTCTAGCAAAGTCGTAACATTCAGATGAGCGTTTCATGAATACACGCTACTTCTAAATTTAATTACCCGATGTGTTTGACGGCAGTTGAGAACTCCTATGGGAGTAATCGTTTACTTTTGTCTGTAACAGAATGATGCACATTTTTGTGCCCTCCTAGCTTGTTTGGTTCAGCCAACTGGAAACTGAAGGGGGACGTCCTCATTCAAAACGTTAGAACTGAAGGCAGACACTTCTCTTGGGGCTGACTGAAAACACAGCAAATTTCAGTGACTGAGTTCGGACGTGCCAGAGCATCGCTTCGATAATAAATTCTAAATCTCTGGCTAATTAACTATTTCGGCCATCAAGCCAGTTATGTGAAGGAAACTAATTTACATAAGTCATAGTTCGGCACATAAAAGTTATTCAAATATGTACATCTTCGGAAAACACTGAACGCATACAAATTTACGTCCCACTTACAGGTATGTCGTCGTGTAAACAATGAACATGTGTTTGTGCAGTGACTTATCAGTGCTAATAAATACATCATCTGTTAGTAAGCAATGTGGTACAGTATTTTCTGTTTGTATGTGGGGAGCAGCGTGAGTAGGCAACTCTTGTCACCTTAAGTTACAACCTGTGAACTGTTGTATATGGTGACACCTGATATAGATTATTGTATAAGGCATGGTGATGCTTACTATAAACTATGGTATATGTTAATACCCATGTGGTATATGGGGATATATAGTATGAAATGAATTGTTTTATTGATATAATATGTTATATTGTAATATTAGAAATAGACTGTACCTCATGTATACACAGTATGAGGAATCGAGTGTACCAACAAGAAATATTAAGGGATTAACTTCGGGAAGGATCAAAAGATTAGAACTTTGTCCTTCACCGATGCTGTCACAAGAACGATGCTTGTTTCTTACTAAGAACAGAACAGCTGTGGACCCTCTGAAAACTCAAGAGGGTGATGATGCAATGAATGAGTTAGTCAGATTACTTCAGAAGGGTAACGCCCTAACTGGACCAGATATATACCACACGGGGCGTAAGTAAAGGGGCTTTTTGATATCGACACTGCCTGAGCTATCCATTAAGTGGAGCAGGTGCTGTCAGATACCAGGAGTCGGCCACTGCCCATTGCTGAGGCAGACCACGGATTTCTTACCAACAGGTTCCTCTCTCTGATTTGGTACAGTATCAATAAATGTATTTAATATCAAGTTGCAGTACTCTCACACCCCGCATTGACACCCAAGGGAACCGCTCGCCCTGCCAACCTGCAATCTATCCCATCCCCGGGATACAACAGAACATGCCCGTGAAACAATCCCGCGTCTCCTCCTACCTTACCAAGAGTTAAGTCACATCAAAATCCACCTGTGAGGTAGGACAAATCCATATCTTTATAGGGTTTCCCTTTCCTGAAATCGTACTATCGTACCGAATGCGTCAGGCACACAAAACAGCAGTTAGATGAGTAGGAGGTTGGTGTGAGTTGGCCACCAGCCTGCAAGAACGTGAACGTGGTAGCAGAGGATCGTCCAATGTTGGAGGCCAAGCAGTGAAGGCCGTGAATGAGAACGCTAGTCTTTGTGTGACAGTGATTTGTAAAGTGCAGTCACGAGTTGTGTGCTAAAGCAAGCGAACTATACCGACCGAGCGACCGCCGCTAGTCGGCGAAGTTTAGTGCCAACTTTAGAGGACAGAGGGTGTCGCTTTGTTGTCCCCAATAAACCTTCGACGCGGACATACACAAAACAAGTCAGGTGGCCGCTATCCAGCTGTGACGTCACCGCCTACGCGGAAGTATGTTTACCGAGCCGTTGCCTAGAAAAGGTTGCGTAAGCCCCTTGTTCTATTGTTGCGTACGTGTACTGCGGAGTGTTTATCTTGCTGTTGCCTGGCAAAGCGTTGACATGTCACAATATACTCGTATGCTGTGGAATGTAAACCCGCTGCTAGGCAACGACCGTGCAGTAAGCAGCTATACAACAACCACTGCTAAGTAATGGGTCTGTAAACAACGGCCGTTGTTAGGTAATGGTCGCAACACACGCACACAACAGAAATGTCGAAACCGGTGTTTCTGTGCGGTCCGTGCCGAGGCTATATATCGAGGAGTATCTGCGTCTACGAGTCTTCAAACTGCAGTGAGAGAAGTAGGAAGTTGGTGTGACATGTCCGACAGCCTGGAAGTTAGTGGAGTGGAGTGGAGCGAGTTGGTTGGTGAGTGAGTTAAGAGGACTGCTGCGGTTTAGTCCTTGTGAGCTGTCGCTGTTAGAAGCTAGTAGCTGAGGCATGGGGCAGTTCGGGGACCCTGAGGAAGGGAAACGGCCGCTGTTGGAAGCCGCTACCAAATGACTGATGAATATACAGCACATTGAGAAGACTTTAGTAACGTGTTGTAGTGAACTGCAGTGTGTGTGAATTACCAATAGCGCTATAGTTGCGTGTAGTTATGATCTGTATGAGTTCAATAAATCCAATTGCCACTCAAAAGATAATGGCCATAATGAAGTCCGTAGCGGGGCATCAGAAAGTCCATAAAGAAGAGTCCGCAGTGAAAATTGTCGGAGCATTGGGTACCGACATCTAGCCGCAGGGCAACGCCGCGAGGGAAACATTTTATGAGGCCCTCAGACAAATCATCATTATGCATGCGCAGCAAACTCTTGTTCGAACCCAGCGAAGCTGCTCACGGAGAACAGGGGCGATTCTGAATTGTTAACTCTGGGTATATCTCATAAAATGAACCAATGCGTTAATCTGATTAATATTCTAGTTTATTTTCTCGTGCGCGCACCTAAATATCCGTAGCACCTCAACGGGGTAAACAAAACCAATGTTATATTAACGCTTCTTACTCGATATTACATTCTGAACCACCACCTGATGTATCTAGACCGGTTGTGAGACGGCCTGTACAAGAACACGGGCTTCTGGAATTTAGGGGGTGTAGTTTGTAGATGGGAATCTGTGTTTCGGAAGACGCTGCTGCTCCCATCTTCAGAGCAAACATCCCAGAATACCGCGATATAAACATTCACCAACGTCAGAACCGCAAATTTCACACGCAACAATCACAGGCCTACAGGATAAACTCGATACAAATGCAGTAAGAATGAGTGGTCCTGCCTCTCCAGTTCTTCGGACAAGAAATCCTAGCCAGACCAAGTTGGTCTGGGCCTGTAAACAGTGATGTGTCGAAGGATAATGAGATGTTAGGGGAGCCATGAGGTCGAGGACCGCATCCTAAAAGGCACGTGGCGGTGTTGCCATATCGGAAAGTACATCCCATGTAACACCCAGTGCGGAAAGAATTATATGAAAGGGAAATACATGATTCCGTTCCTTGTTCCAGAATACGTTGAATGATTTGGCTTTAATGAAGAGTATTAAAATAAAAACCTACAGCATCGCAATGCACTCCTGGTTCTTAATGAGTTCCCGGGTTCAATTGCAGGGCCAGACATCGCGTATCCTGAGGTTTACCGCAGTTTTTCGCAGATCTTCCAAGCAAATATTAAGTACTGTCAACTTAGGTCGTGATGGCTTCCTTCCACATCAAAATATGCGATGCTATATAATGTGGTGTGTGCACATAAACATAAGTAATGTAAAGCTATCCCTGTAACAGGCCGTGGAGGCCCATAGGGTTGAGATGCTGAGGCTCCCACATTTTCTATACAATCGGCTCACCAACTGAAAAAAAAAAATCCACCTCATCGGGATTCGATCCCGCGACCTCCCGTCTTGTAGCACAGTGCCTTAATCAACTATGCTACCGCGTGCCCCCGCACATAAACATAACGAATCCAAATAAAGCATAGGAGAGGAAAATATCTCATATATTAATTTCAATAAAGAGCAAATTATACAGCAAACATTTCAAAATACTGGACAATGGAGGCACAATGATATCCACTTACGATCCTAAAAGAGAAAAATGATAACTCCAAAGGAGAATGAGATACGAATGAGCTGGTGCAAGATAAAACTGGCTTCAAGCCTAACTCTGAATACATGAACCGATTAATCATTATTTTTTATTGCTAGTTGGGCGGGAATAAGTCCCTTGTACTGAGGCCACTTCTGGCCTATTGTACCAGCCCCAGATGATAGGTGAGGGTGATTGTGGAGCAATTGGTGGAATGAAGATTGGCAGGGGAACCGAAGTACTCGGAGAAAACTTGCCTCAGCGCCACTTTGTCCACCACAAATCCCACCTGACAAGACCCAGGATCGAACCCGGGCCGCCGCAGTGGGAAGCCAGCGACTAACCGCTTGAGCTATGGCGCGGCTCTTAATCATTACTACTAAAGGTTTTACTAGGAGCGCATCCAGGATATCATTTCGGAAATTTAAAAATCAATGTAACTAAATGGTACGGAGTCCTTACGAAAGTAACAGTCGCTCAGCTGTTCAAGAAACTCCCCACCGTTTATGGCTGATTACCGTATTCAAAAGAGCACTCCACTGAACTCTATCCTGAGACACACGATTCGAGCCCACTCCCTCATACTCAGTGTCTGTCAGATGCAATGTAATATTTCCCTCCCTTCTATGCCTGGGTCTTCCAAGAGGTCTCTATCATTCAGGTCTTCTGATCAAAAATTTGTACGTATTCCTCATATCTCCCATAAGTGCTGCATGCTCTGCCCATCTCATCTTCCTTGATCTCATCATCTTTATTTTATTTGATGAAGGTTACGAAGCGTAAAGTTCTCCAATTATGTAATTTTCTCCAGCTTCCAGTTCCAGCCGCCTTTTCATAGCTTCAAACCCGAACCTTATTCTAAAATACTCTAACACTACGGCCTTTCCTTAGGATGACATGAGAGAACCAAGATTCACATCTATGTAAAATAAGAAGGCAGAACCAGTTTCATATATTTCAATCCTAACACACTTAAACAGGAGGCTGTAGTGGACCATAAAAGATTCTGAACCCTTGGCTTCACAAATTACCACACACAATAATAACATAAATAATAAAAACTTTATTCACGCAATCATTCTAATTATAATCTGTGCCAAAAAGATTCCTCCAATCATAGCAGATATTACAGCAGTCGCGTGAATAAGCACTGAGATGGAAAAACACGAATATTTAATGACTGAAACATGAAATACACACCACATTCTCGCTAGATAGCATGGGAAATTTTCTGAGAGCCAGAACACACATGGGGGTATAATATTGTAGCGTGTAGACCCTAGACTAGGTAGCGATCGCAAAAAAAGAACACGTTCCAACGGCAACGCATCAACACGCAACAACAGAGGAACTGTTGGAAGTGGTGTTTTCTGTGATCCGCGCAGCAGCCGTTATGTGAACGCGTCTTTGTAGCAACAGCTGAACTACAATAATAGAAGAGCTGTTTTCTACGTGGTCCGTGCCGACGGGTTACAAGCGGGACGAAGTTTATAGCTTAAGTCAGGTCAGACAGATGAGTCAGAGGACTTGTCAGAAACTTGAAACTCAGTGTCTGCTACAGAGATTAGTGAAAGTGTTGTTAAGTTCATAGTCAGACAGCAAGTCGGCTACAAGTCTTGATCAGATTTGAACGAAGCGTGTGTTGGACAGAGCGGTTTTATGCACATCAAGTGAGTTCACGGCCGTCTGCAGTTCGGCGAAGGTGGTATCGGTGGTATGCCGCCCAGCCGCGGTTGTACGCAGTGCTGTGCAAAAAAAAAATGCGGTGAACTTGAATGTACTCCCAGACAGCGGACGTGCCGGGATTCTGGAAATACTGCATACAGAAGCTGATATCGCTGAAATCTCAATGCCATGCCATCATGAGACGCTGCTTCTGCAGCATAACAAGTACATAAGTACTCAATGACATTGAGATCCTTGCCCGATGCGCACCGGCTAAAGTGGGGGGAAAGCCCTGAATGGACCTCTACTCTGAATAGTGAGAAGGAGAACATGGCAAACTTCTGCAAAGGTCTAGATCAGTAGCCGCTTCTCAGTGCTCTTTACGGCATGTACAAGGTAACATTGAATGAAATAATGCCGTTCTGAAGGTGAGTGCATAGGCAGGACAAAGTCGGTCTGGATTGAGAGAGGACTTGTAGATAGTGCACAAGGAAGAATTTTCAATAACATGCTATATGTGCGTGCGATACACACGCTTCACCAAGCATATCATAACAGACAAACCCATCTTCTGAATGGAGAGGATGTTGCATAAGGGCTATGAACACAAGGGTGCAGTTGAAAAGAAATATCAGGTCATGAGTCTCAAGGGGCCTGACGCCAAGACAAACTGAACTGTCAGTTGTAGCTCAGTCAGCTGAAAGTCAGTCTGTGAAGAGAAGGCTATGTGACTGGTGTGAAATGGCTGCCAGCCTGGAAGATAGTCAGTTTAAGCACTAAGAGAACTGTAAGGGAGTCTGTGAAGAGAAGACTCAAACGGTTCGGTTAATTCAGTTTTGAGAAGATGGCTGACCAGCGATGGAGTGAATGCAGAAGATGAAGTAACTCCACTGTTAGAAGCCCTTAACAGGAAAAGACTAGAGGGGGCTGAGAAGACTTTATGTGTGATGCACTGATTTGTAAAATGTGGAAATCATCAATGGTGCTATAATTAAGTGTAGTCATGAGTCGTGTCAAATTGGTCAATAAATTCAATTTCCAATCCAAAACCCCGTTGACAGCCACTCAAAATCATGACAATACTAAAAGCATCTTTGATAATCAGGCTGTGGGAAATTGACAGAATAATTCTCAAATAGCATGACTAGCTTTGTACCTGCAGAACTGGAATGAATTGGCTTTATGTGATTATGGTAATGTAGCTTCAGGTTCTGCAACAACTCCAAATTCCTTGGCTACTGAATTACCACCACTGCAAACATAATACAGCACCATAACAGCTCAACAAGTATGCGACCATATTAGAATGTCCAGGGTTCCAACCCTGGTACTGAGTATTCAGACCCATCTTTCATCACATCTAAAACAGCTCTGGTACCACCCGCTCTATAAAATTGGTACAGGGAGCTCTTTCCCAGGCAATAAACCTCCCAGAAAGTGAAGGTAACCATTCACTTTTACCTGGCGGTATAACATATCCCACTAAAGAATGTGATCCTTAAGCAAAGGAGTGACTTTACCTACTCTATGCATATTCACTATCGTTCTTTATGGTAGTAACAAATGGCCCAGTTACTTTAATGCCAACCTCATTTTTACACAGTGGACACCCAATTTCTCAGAGGATGATCTGGACATAAGTCACAGGAGCAACATTTCTATATCTAGTATGGAGAAATGTGACTACTTAATGCTGAATGAGATGAGAGACAAAATTCCACTAAGATACGAGGAAATATGACAGGTGAGAATAGCTGTGATTGGAAAACACTGCAAAGGAAACAGTCATGGATTACATAAGTTTACCAGGTAACTGAACAAAACCTGAATTGGATACACTTATGATATGTTACCACTAAGAGCTACTCTGCTCTCTAAAATGAAACAATACTTTGATTTGAAATCAGAATCTATAGTTTTTATCTCTATTCTCTTACTGAATTAGCTGAGGTGCCCTCAATGAAAAGAAAACTAGTTTACTAAGAGTAAACTTATGAGATATGATTGATAATGATACTTGTGTGACATTAAGAGTATGCATGGAGACCTCAGTGGCCATACATTTAAAATCTGGCTTCCCAATAAATAATTTTCTACACACATGGATACAAATATAGTTCCTTATTTAGCAACGTTCTATTATCCCACATATCAGAAACTCTTGAAAGCTGAAAGAATTATCTTCATAATCAATAAATCCTGCACTGTATTTTTGAACTGAGATATGGAGACTGTGTTTATAAGTCTGTATCAGAAGGGAATATATCTGAATTATATTCTGTACCATGACCAGCAGCCAAAATCTTTTTTAAGAGAATATGGACCACCATTTTATTCAATGCCACACGTTAATATCCTCTTAATGTGCTTAAGGAAACTTTCCTTTTCGTTACTGCATCTACAAATGACTTCAAGTAAGTCGCAGAAATATACATAAATGGATCCTTCACCAACAGTGTTTTTCTAGTGCCTGTGGTGAATCTGCAGCCAGTTCTGACAATCACAGCAATTTGATCCTCATTCCCTAATTTGTGTATATTCCTGAAACACAAACAAATCCAGTGTGCTGGCAATAGTGGTGTAATGGCACCAGAAACCAGTTTCTTGGCTTTGAGGTTAATAATGTTGCATATATATTACTTATTGTCTCACGTTTCTACACTTCATGCCTAAAATCGTCACAATTTTTGTGTTTAATTACAGCATGTGCAAATCTGCTGTGTTAAGAGCAGCAAGAATTCCCTCTATTCCCACATAGAGTCTTATTCTCATAAACAGCAGTGCTTTGAGAAACGCTACGCCCCCCCCCCCGTGGCGAGATTTGTTTCAGCATCTCTCACAAGTACCAGTATGCCACCTACCATTTTATATGAGATTTACAAAATGTAACTTGGAAGAGAAATATTGAACACCTAAAATGTGTAATGACAATTCTCCAACATATAATATATGAGACATGTTCAGTTGGAACACATTATTAAAAAACATCACATTTTAGTACACTACTTCTGTTCAGCACTTCTTTTCCAAAAACATGTTTACTATGTTCATCTTCAGTTACAGCCTCAAGGTTAAAACACACAATACACGAACAGACATGCGACTTTACACAAATTGCTGGTATGCGTAAATTATCTGCCATCTTGTCTACCAGCATGTGTGGAAAAGGTAAAGCTGTAACTGTAATTAAGTACCACATTATGGGGACACATAGGTGAATGGAAATACAGACCCACATAATGTTAACCTTGGGGCCAGATTGAGGTAAGTGGTCGGCTTCATGCACTACCCACTTTACCCTAAGGAAAGAGCCTCTGGTACCCATCAGATAGACGGCTGGGTGGACACCAGATTTGGTATGGACACTATGGAGAAAAGAAAAATCCCTTGTCCCTGCCTGGAATCAAACCTACACATATGATGGGAATGAAAATTGCCACACTGGAGATTTCTCTGAACACACAACAGTTTTATCCCAGAAACTTGCCTGCAGAAGATGTGGTGTACCCTCAAAAGATAATTTAGGCAAAGTATAAAGAAAATGTATATTTGAAGAAAGTTGTCTTCTGGGTTTAGGCACCGTGTATTCTTCGTTTTGGCCGACGTTTCGGAGGAACGTAGCGCGTCCATCTTCAGAGCTCTGAAGATGGAGGCGCTACGTTCCTCCGAAACGTCGGCCAAAACGAAGAATACATGGTGCCTAAACCCAGAAGACAACTTTCTTCATTGTCATTGCCGTGAAAACCTCAAAACTTACAAAATGTATATTTGTCTAACAGTTCTGTCCAAAACTGCGGAAGTGTTAAGGGGAATGCTTATTGCAAAGGACTGTTATACTGAAGCAAGCACATAATAAAAAGCAAAATTCTTTGTCTGTGTGCCTACTTACCATTCTTGTCAGTGCTAATCTTCATCTCAACCATACGTCCAGACTCAACCAGGGAAAACAGGTTGGTTTGTGTACCCACCTCAGACAAGAGCACCTTGCGTGCAGGAAGCAGTACTTCTTGAACCAATTTAATGTCCTTAGCACGTAGCACATCACGTTCTACCTTCATTGCAATGTTCCATCTTCTCTTCATCTTCATAATCTCAAGATACAGTTGCTCCATCTGTTTCCACTCTGCACTTGCATCTTCTGTTGGGTTATGAGAAGGTTTAATGGACTGACTGTTCTTGCTCTGTACAGAGGACTGCCTTGCAGCAACAAGAGCTGCTGTCTGTGGTGATTTAGTAAGAACATCTTGCAAGCAGTCATGTGCCACTTTCAAGCACTGTGCCTCCTGAGGTACTGAATGAACTGCAACGTTTTGCTCTTTACTGGTGGGTTCTGATACATTCTTCAAATTTCGATGTGAAACATTCTGATCCTTACTGCTTGGTTCGTCATCATGCTTCAAGTTTTCATCAGTAATATTCTGCTCTGTACTTGCAGGATCAGTGTCATTCCTTGAGTTTCCATGCTTTACATTTTGCTCATTTTTACTTCCAGGTTGAGTGTCGTTCTTCAAGTTTCCACACTTTATGTTTCGCTCATTTTTATAAAGTTCAGAGGCATGTTTCACATCTCCCTGAATGACACTTTGCTGCTTTGTACTGGGTTCAGGCTTATGTTTCTGATTTGCCCATATAACATTTTGCTCCTTGATGACAGAAGGAGAGTTATGTTTCCTATTTCCTGACACAACATTTTGCTCTTTCATGACAGGTTCAAAGGGATGTTTCAAGTGTTTATGCCCAACACCATGCTCCTTAGTGGCAAATTCAGAGCAAGTTTTTACATTTCCCTGCATAAGCTTCATTCTTAATAAGCTTCTCGCTTCTTCCATCTGGCTCATAAATGGCTTTATGACTTTTTTTCCTCTCAGAGCTTCTACAGCTGCACCCTGAGGACTCTTCAAAACTATCGTATTCACTTTAGGATTGCCACCTTCTTCCTGGAAGATGTGTTTGGTTCCAGGAAGTGGCTGGAATATCGCCAACTTCCCTCCAACAATCCCAATGTTACTGTATGTTGTATCAAATGGTCCAAAACTTACAGTTCCTCCTGTACTTGAAACTTCTGCCACAGCAGCTATTTCTGGTACTTCTTCTGCTGTGTCTAGTATTTCATTTACATCAACATAATCAGCTGCTGAATCTACTGTGTCATCTGATGATGCAACAGGGGAAGATACACAGGGAACACAATTCTCCTCTTTGCTTTGGATGGAAGAATCCACATCAACCTCCTTACTAGTTAGCAGTTTCTGTAGAGTGCTATCCATAATATCCAGAGTACCAGCAGCATAACTCTGAAGTGTACCAGGACAATATTCTTGGGTCAGGGGTGCAGAAGGGCTCAGCATTTGTACTCTTGATATTCCAAGTGTTGTAGTCATTTCATGCTGCAAGTTACATAACTGTTTCCAGCGCTGTTTAGGCTTCCCAAAATCAGTGTTCTTCTTTGGTTTGATGGGCAGAGAATATGAACTGCTGGAAGGTGGGAGAGTGAACTTACGTACAATCACTTGTGGCTGGGATGTTGATAGCTTGGAATCTGATAAGGGCTTCAGTTCAGATGTTACCGTTGGATGAGAATCTTTGACTTGAACAGGTGATGTGAATACTGAGGACAGATCCTTCTCCTTGTCCATGCCTTTCGGAGAAGTGCATATTTCAGTTTCCTTTGTTCGTGTTCGTTTGTTACAATATTGTCGGAGTACCTGTCCTCTATGAAGAGTAGTCATACTTTCTTCTTTGGCAGCAATTGCTGAATGCTGCATGTCTCCTTGAAAGACGATCCCAACATCACCACCATAATAACAGCAATAATAATAATGATGATCCACCTACAACAAACAAGTAGTATCTCTTACTACAACAAAGAATCAGTCTGCCTCTCATGTGTGTGTCTCATATCTGTAACACAAAACGTGAAAAATAACCCAGACAGTTATTATTAAGTGGAAGTCAGCATAAATAGCAAATTAAGGAACAAGATGACTGAAAAGCCGCTGATCCTAGGAAAGGTGTAATATTCATTTTGCTGCCTTATTTTCATTTTTCTGGCAATGTTTCACACAAAACTGCAATTTATACATTCATAAAAAAGTTCAAAGAATAAAATAAAATCAAAATACCCTCCTCCCCTCTCTCACAACAAATTCCAAATGGCACTTCACATCTAACAATGGGATTCCGTCGACTTATTTCAAAATGGATAGTCTGGAAATGCTAGTCCATATCAATTTTATGACTCTGAGGAAAATGAAGTAATTATCACAATGACCACTAGTTGCCCTCATGATATATCCTCTAGTTTACATGAATTTTTTTATTGCTAGTGGGGTGGGACTAAGTCCCTTGTACTGCAGCCACTTCTGGCCTATTGTACCAGCCCCAGATGACAGGTGACGGTGATTGTGGTGCAACTGTTGGAATGAAGATTGGCAGGGGAAACCGAAGAACTCGGAGAAAACCTGCCCCAGCGCCACTTTGTCCACCACAAATCCCTCTTGACCAGACCTGGGATCGAACCCAGGCTGTCGCAGTGGGAAGCCATTGACTAACCACTTGAGCTATGGCGCAGCCCTTAGTTTACATGTAACTAACACAAATGATTCACTGCTCAAAGTCATGTAACCCAACATTTTCAATATAGCAATTACTACACATAGTGTTCACACATGCATTATTTTGTATGTAAATACTTTCAATTTCTCAGTGACAAGAAGATGATAATATTATAAGTGATGAACCTTATCACACTGCATTGTGTATCTGACTATACAAGAAACTGTTTGAATTATACAATCAGCCATTTTTATACCTCTATACCTAAGCAGACAAAGAAATTAAATAAAACAATCTCATCACATTCAATGCTGAAATAAGGTGACATTGGTTAACAAATGGTATATCAATCACATAAAAATATACGGTTTACTTTCTTTGTTTCATTATATAAAACATCTCCATTCCATCAATCCTTATATTCAAATACAAATTTATGCAGGTTGAGACTATTATGGTGTTAAGTTGTGTGCTTATTTACTACATTTACATCTGTACAAACAGAAAATTAATGCAAGTAAACTTATTAACATACTAAAAATAATATATTTGTACTTTGGAAATCCCAGTGCTTCTCATAAAGCAAAACAACAGATGGCACAAAGTGTTTTGTTGTGTTAAAATGAAAAATGTCTTCCATAGAACATAAGTGGGTTTCACATCCACTCCCCTAAACGCCTTCATGGCACAGTGCTTACTTATTTAAGTACAGGGACACCTTTACCTTAGAACTTAAGTAGTTATCAACAAATTGCAGTTCATAGTTGCTTCTAAAATGTACATGACAAGGTGAATGATGCTTAAGAATTCACCTATCTAGCACAAATTTTGATATATGAGAGTTGGTGCATGCATTTTTAATAACACTGTGATGAGGAATCCAGTATATTTCAGCTTACAATGGAAGCAGTGTTTCATCCTTCAGAAATCCAATGAATGAAAACACAATAACAATATTTACAAAAATAAAAAGACATCCTGGTACAAGCAAAACTTTATACTAATGGACTGAACGAACATTCCTTATACACGTATTTCAAGCTGAACTAGACAGCATAACATGTCAGTAGTCATGTGACCTTACTCTGAGGCTTTCATATGTAAATCCTATGAGTAACACAGAATGGGCATTCTCATTGCTATCTACATCTAATATGTAGGATTTGAGATTCTCAAGGATATGGTTATGAAAAATTCCGCATTCTGGGACATACCAGTGTGTAGTCCAGTTGAAGTCAACTGATGCTTTAGAGGAGCATGTACCCTTCACCTTCAGGGTTGAGGAGTAAGCCAAGCAAGAAACCAACAGACAGCAAGCACAGCTTGTTACCTGCTTCATGGATGAAATAGACAGGGTGAGTAACAAACAATATGTGAAAAAATTTTGGTTGCAAAATTTTAAAGGAAAACCCCTTAGGACTCTTAGCTACAGGCGTAGTATAGCATAAGAATAAGATTTAGAAATAAATAAAAGGATACTATTAAAATTGATCTTACAGAAATACCTGTGAAGATCTGGATCAGGAAGAATTAAAGAAACTGAGGAGAACAACAAAAAATCAGCATTATTATTACAACAGTTCTTCTTCAGAAGCAGATATTTGTTCTGCTGGTAAAGCAGTTCCTCTCATTTTTCATCTGCAACTAAGAAGCTTAAATTTTAAGTGTAGCTGAATCCATAAATCTGTTGTAATTCTTATTAGAATCAGCCAGTTACTGTGTTAAAAGCGGAAAAAGCAAACAAACCTTCTGATTGCCAAGACCTTCAATTATTATTCCTTAAACTATTTCCAAATGACCATATAAAGCCTCTTTTTTCCTCTACACACTGCAATATCACACTGGATCTCATCCATTAACACAAATGCTGTACTAACTGATTAATGAAAAGGCAATCTCTTTGGCTTACAGTTTTAACACAATGCTGAGCTGATTTGATCAGCTCGTAGCATGCAAAGGACTGAGCATTATATACTTCAGGTAAGGAAAATAAAGATTACAAATTTCCAGCAGCACAGATACAAACTTTCAAGAGTGTCGTTATGTACAGAAAAGGTCAGGTTATAAACAAGCAGTGTATGTTTAAACCCAAACAATTGAAAGCTGAATTCTGGACATGTTAATTCAAAATTCTAAATTGTAGATGTGTGCTACACCGATACCTATGACCTCCCCCCCCTCCGATTTCTTCCCTTGGAATTTGACAACTATATATTTTCGAAAACCTCAAATCTTACATATAGTTTGTGTTTACCCCTGCCCATCTCATCCATGGGTGTTTGCAGACAGGTAAGCAAATTAGGCATCTTTTCCACCTGGGTTTCTTTTTGGATGGAGAAATAAAAAACTGAAGAAAAAATATACCAAATACAAATAATAAAATTTACAAGTATTTTGTTAACAATTCTTCTATCCTAAATACTCTGGGGTGATTAGTAAAAATAGTCTTAAAGAGCTTAAACCAAGTTTGTAACAAAACACTCTGGCTCCTCACCCTGATAAAAGATTCTGTTCACACCTATGTTGATGGCCCTAATAGTACTGAATGAACTGCTCAAATTGTGAAGCTAGTTCATGTCATCTAATGTACTCCATTCTCTTACAGTTTCCTCTAGCTTAGGGTCACAATCCTTCTCAGGATTCTGTTCTGAAACAGTCTGTATTCTCTCCTTGGAGAGAAAGACCAAGTTTCACATCAGTATAAAATAACCATTTAAATTTCATTTCATACATGTCCAATTCAGAAAATTTCACCTCCCCCTCTTCTTAAAAGGCACATATATTAAAGAAACAAACATGCCTGCATACTTTCCCATATGAGCAAATTTGAAACTAGAAATAAATATAAATATTATGTTTCTGGACAATGTCCATTGTCCTGTCATTATCTAGAAACACCATCCTGTTTACTTTTCAAAACACAATGTCCCTATCTAAATAGGGGCTAGCTCTACTGATTGGGTCCAACTGAGTAGGTTTTACATGAAGGAGACAGAATCCAGTATCTGAAACATTGTGTTTTAAAAAATAAACAGGATGGTGTTTTTATACAAAGACAGGACAACGGATAATGTCCAGAAACATACTATTTGTACTAATGTACCATTGTCACAAAACTTTAGAACTTATTTAGAGATTTAGAGTTTTTAACTTAAAATGAATGTAAAAAAAATTACTGATTTTAATATAATTATAACTGCATTACACTTATTAATGAATGAAAATGAAATGAAATAAATTCTAGACATTTCAAATACAAATACAACCCTTTCAATCACAAAAGCCTACCAACAGATTAATTCCAAACTAATTAAGGATGTACACATTTCTGTCAATTCTCGTTCTTCACTGTTTATACCTTCCAAAAAACTTTTCTTGGCACTGGTATTTTCTGTTTCTTTTAACAATGACCATTCAATTAGTGTTACATGTCAGACAGACAGTTTCTGGTTACTGTTTGCAAAGCTTGTTCTAGCCTATGTCTAAGAACAAAATTAAAGAAATAAATGGTTCAGGTGTACTAGAACAAAATTACATAAATCTATTCTTCAGGCGCATTTGGACAATGTGCATATCACATCTCAATTCTTCCATACAACAGAAGAGCCCCCTTTTTATACACAATCCTTCTGCCATCAGTTTTAAAAATAAATCCACTATTATCATGATTTCTTCTTTGTCTTTTTCCTCACAAAGTTCAGACACCTTGCATAACCTGACCCATTCCTAAACTGATAATTTCTCTCTCATTTCACGTGGGGTCTTCACAGAACTTTAATTTCTTTCTGTCAATATATACAAATTAGAAAATGGGAGAAGTTGCATGTGTGCTTAATTGGGTACCACCCCATAAGGATACTCGTATATGGTGGACTGAACATAGGGCTCCATGTGTTCTAAATCTCAGCACTAGAATAGGTGAGTGATCACTTTCAAGAACTACCCACTGTCCACTGGACAGGAAGCTGGGTAGTTCCCAGAACTGGTCTAGGCACTGCACAGAAGAGAAATTGAACCTCAATACCTTGACCATCCAACCTGTAGCCTTGTCACTGTAACAACTGCACTATCCTGGCTCTCATCAGTATAAGTTACATGAAGTTTCCCTATTTGAGAGTCTGCCTCACAATATCTGAAAAAAGCTATTTCACTACTGTTCTTGATTTCCTTGATCATTAAAAACATGTCAGAATATTCATCGTGAAACAGGATGACAAATTGTTTATTTTACAGTACATATAAAATTATTCTAATTTAATTTTCCTAGTTAAAAGCATTGGGTTGCTACCACCACATAACAGCAGCTCAAACAAATTCAAGAACCAAAATTTGACAGAAAAGGAACAATGAGAATGAGACTGCATTCAGTGTTAATTACATGATACAGTAACACAACTGGAAAACCATTCATTCACCTTACATGGCCTTTCCCACTACTTCCCAAATAGGGTTCTTTAAACAAAGTGGCTCTGTGCAAAGATTACCACGGCTTCATACTGCAATGCTTCTATAATGACTGTTAATATTGGCAATCCTCTCTCTTAAATTATATATCTTGGAAGTTAATTCTGCTACATAGTAAACTGTTAAGCAAATGGCTTAGCCAAAAGGATGCAATAAATTTTGAGTAATGTCCAACTGTAGATGGTTTTGTTAACAAAAGTAGCATATGTGCTCAATATGGAAGATTCTGTTTTCTTGATGTGAAATTTGATTTGCTGGTGTTCATGAAATTACAGACAATATTAAATTATCCTTTATGGACAAACTATTGTTTCTTGGCATAAAGTAAAGTAAAGCTATCCTTGTAGCAGGCCATGAAGGCCCATAAGGTTGTGAGATGTTAAGGGTCCCACATTACCTTGACAATAGGCTCAAAGATGGCGGTAAGGTTGTCAGCCTTACGCGCCGGCCATGCTTCACTCCCCAGGAAAATTATTTAATTAATTCCAGGTACTCATTTCTGTTAGAGGCTGAGTAAACTCCAGGGCCTAGTGCAGCCGGAAGGATTAGGTCAACTGAAAAAAATCCAATGACCTCATCGGGACTTGAACCCATGACCTTCCGGCTTGTAGCACAGTACCTTAACCACTATTCTTGGCATAAAGTATTTTCAAATATGACAGTAACTATCAGGATACAACAAAAAACTTGTTCTCTTCCTCACTTATAGCTCCCTAGTCAGAGGCATATTACTGCAAACAAGTCAAATCATGCTGCTTCAGATGTATATAAAGCATGCCAACTAAGTCAGGGCTTACCAACTCTCTTAGTCTGAAGCTCAGTGGATGAGGAGGAGGAAAAAGGGGAAAGTATGAGGCCCCTAGCTGTAAAAATGTCTTGAAATGCAATTTAGCAATTAACAAATAATTACTATTAGCAATTCATAAATAATGGACTGCCTCTGTGGTCTAGTGGTCAGCGTTCTTGGCTACAGATCCAGAGGTCCAGGTTCGATTCCCATTGCTACCAGATATTTTTCTGAGAAGTAGTGGGTCTGGAACAGGACCACTCAGCCTCGTGATGATAAATGGGGAGCTATTTCAAGGAAATAGTGGCTCCAGTCTAGAAAACCGAAATAGACGGTTGTGGGGAGTTGTTGCGCTGAACACATGACAACCTCTACCTGCAAAAGTTGGCAATAAACTTCGCCGACAAGTGCCAGTCACTTGGTCGGTATAGTTCACTTGCAGAGTAAAATAATGGAGTTTGTTTGTTTGTTTGTTTGTAATTAAGAAATAATTACTAATGAACCTTATTTTCATCTGTTACATATTCTTCCTATTATACTGTCTTTGAAATCTAATGTGACCTTTCCTTACCAATTTATGTATTACAAAGAGAAAAAAAACATTCATATTTTTAGCAGCCCCAGGAAACAGACTGGGGAAACTCAAAATGCTTCACAGACCCCTGTGAGACACTGACCTAAGTCATCATGTACCTTGCGCCATCTGAAATGTTTGTAAATTCAGGGCTAGTCTGTGCTATAGCTCAGGCTGTTGGTTGCTGGCTTCCCACCATGGTGGCACAGGTTCAAGCCTGGGTCAGGTCATGTGGGACTTGTGGTGGACAAAGTGGCACTGGGGCTGGTTTTCTCCGAGTACTTCGGTTTTCCCTGGCAGTCTTCATTCCACCAATTGCTCCACAATCACCATCATCTATCATCTGGGGCTGATACAATTGGCCAGTAGTGGCTGTTGTACCAGCTGGACTCAAGTCTAACCCTACTAAGAGTAATAATAATAAAAATCCCTTCAAAACTAACATTTGGCATATTTCTGACAATAATTAGCATAAACAAAATACAAATTCAGTAATGGACATAGGTCAAGTAGATTCACTACTTCCTAGCAGTTTAATATCTGAATATTAAAGATAGGAATACATGCTCACTACACTGTAAAACAGTAAAAGTTCCTTCAAAAACACCACTATCTATGTCATTTTAACCCACATGGAATGACTACATATATACAAGTTTTACTGTCCTGTCAGTTATATACAAACACATATGCTCTAAATTCATTAAGAGCCTGAAAATCTCTAAAGTGTCACTTCACTGGATGCATAGTACTGCCTTTTCAATTTCACTTTAAAGGGTTGAGATGATGTATAACACTCAGGGTTACTGAGTTTTAGGACCCTGTCCATTGCTTGGTATTCTAAGGAATGCAACATTTCAGGCAGGCACCTACTCGGCTCTGGGTCTGTTTTAAAGACCTAACTGGACCTAATATGAGGAAGGTGCTTCCCATCCGAAGTTGGAAGATCCAGTTTCTGAAACACTGCATTCTTTAGAACACCAGATGATGGTCAACATCCAAAGACTACATAATCCCAAGTAGTTCTATTCGATTTCTACATTTCTGATATAAAGAAATACCATCAAATTTTTTCACGCCACCTGAGATATTTTGGTTCCATCTGTTCACAAGCAGAAGCAACGTTCTATATATATATCTGAAGAAATTCGCCATGTCCACCAAAGGCAGGTTATGTCTGAGAAAATGCCATAAACCTCTCTGAAATTAATGTATAGAACCAGCAGCATAACTAAAATTATCTGAATATGTTATCCACCACTTAATATATTACCTTTAAAAATTCAACATTATTAAATTCCTTTTTACTCTCTCATATTACTTACTTCAATAGTCATAACAAAAATCGAAGATATTAACTAAATATATCCAGTGTTGTAAATGTAAGGAACAATGAAAAATACATGATACCAGATATAGCAGGAAAGAGAAAAATTTTATTTGGTTTGATCTGTACCACACTCTTAGAATTTCTTGTCGTATTTCAACATGGGATCGTAAGTGTTAAAACACAGACCAATATTTTAAACACAATACTTAAAAGAGTGTGGGCTTCCCTTTTGGAATTGTACAGGACCATAAGCAAAGCCGTACTGAATAGGTCAGCTACATATTTCCAAATTTGTATTATAAATAGTGTCTAAATATACAATTTAACAAAGAATTATACAAATACTGAAGTCCTTTTAAGGCTCAAACACGGTACAATTACACGAAGAGACCATTCCGCAAGGTCATTAACCTATATAAGTGCAGACAAATTTCCTTTTCATACTTAGCTCTTCGGACCAAGAAACAAAGCTGTAAAATGTTATTTATTCATTTATAATTATATATTCGAAAGTGTACAATTCCACATGGGTAAACGTCGAAATTTGATATATATACATATAATCATAAATCTATGCACATATTTTAAATGATGCGCGAACTACTGTTCATACAAAGAGACGAAAAATTATGTATCTCCTGCATATTTACACAATTTACTTACGTATTTTTATGGCCATTTCATATTTTGATTGCTTTCCGAACATGGTTATTCCCCTTAACAAATTGCATGCAACTTTAGTCTCGGGTATTCACCGCGAAGTTCAGCTCACGTACATGAGCACTTACGTGCAAAATATTCCCACGCCATACTGCGCATTTAAAAATAAATTAGAACACGTCACATATATCACCAAAAATACAAAAATTGCACGACTTTTTTCATATTCTCACTCCATATCGTTGAATACGCTACATCAATTGAATCGTCTGAAAACGTACACAACGAACGAAGTCGTAAAAAAACACGAACCTACTACCCCGTCATGCAATGACGTCACACAGGATTGCCAAACGTTGCACAAGAATATCGCGGAAATCACTTCGCAATACAAAGTACTGTGATCACTTCTGATTTTGCGTCGTGCAGCAAATTTTTATTCAGCAACAGTACATGGGATTTGAAATACTGGTCACATACGGAACCGTCATTGGCACAGAATATTAGTTATATTTATTTAATTCCTGGAGATTAGGCAATTTTAAAAACTGATAGTACGAAGATGTTTAAAGAGATCTGAGGCTTTCAGGAATATATCCATATTGTTTTCTGGGTTATGATTACACGGTGCCATAATCCAGGAGATACGTTATTAAATTAGACTTCTGTGAATCGAGAAACATTCTCATTGCATAAAGCTGTGCTTTTGCTTCGGGGTTTAAATAAAAAGACAACGATGACTTGTGTTCACGGCAATGTCTGCGACTGTTTTGTGACACTTCAAGACGCAGTTCATCATATGAATGAGAATTATTGAAACATGCTTAGACACAGGCCTACATTTATTTTTAATTAAGAAATTTATTTTAACGCATCATTTAAAAATGTTTTATTAAATCCATTACGGACATTTGGTGTGTGTAGATTTAAGTACAAGATATGATTCTGTTTCATGACTAAAGTTATGGGAGGCAACGAGACAATTCACGAGAGTTAACTATTATATGTATACAGTGGCCGTCCTGTAGTGCACACAATTTCACCTGTCACTTCACAACATGTTTCGGCAACACAGTGCCATCATCAGGTGTCCCATCTACGTCAATCTATTGCATTGCTTGCCCTCATATGTTTTCACAAACCATTTAAAAATTATTTAAAAAGTCCGTATTTGTCAACTATGATAAATTGACGTAGTTGGGACACCTGATGATGGCACTATGTTGCCGAAACATGTTGTGAAGTGACAGGTGAAATTGTGTGCACTACAGGACGGCCACTGTATACATATAATGGATGAAAATCAGTGCAACAGGACGCTAAAATATAACATTATGAGAGTTAAGTAATTTAATCTGTGGGCGCTACAGTCCATGATAAACCTGGCACCAAATCTTTTTAAAATGTATTACAAGTTACATTACGCAGCTGGATTGAAGAGTATGGGTGAATGGGCTCACATTCTAAATACAAGGTCCGACAATTTAATTGCCAGAATGGCCACAGCCTGTCGCTGGGATGTTGAGTCAAGCAAACTCATGTACCCAAACATTTGGATATGTTCCAACTTGCGTTTACATGAACCACGGATCAAATGAGTCGTTCGTTCCAAAGCAGCAGAAGAAGCATTGCGTGTCCGTGGTATATTGTTGGCGGAAAAATGAGTGACAAGAATCTGGAGCAGCAGATAAGCATCAAGTTTTGTGTGAAGATTAGTAAAAGCACAAGTGAAGATTCAGCCCTATCAACAGTGTCTTATGGTGAATATCCTATGAAGAAATCGAGTGTTTTTGAATGGCATAGGCGGTTCAAGGAAGTGCAAGAAAATGTGCACAATGACCCAAGAAGTGGGCAGTCAAAAATGCAAAGGACATATGCAAATGTGGGCAGAGCACGAACAAATGGTGGATCAGCAGTGTTATTTGGAAGTGTTGACAATGGTAGGGGAATCTTTTCCAAGGGAAAGTCCAGAACTCTGGCCTGACAAATGGATTCTTCAGCATGACAATGCACATGCGCATGATGCGTTAAGATTTCACGGGTTCCTGGCTATGAAAACCATTACAGAAATGAACCATCCACCTTATTCACCTAACTAAGCAACATGCGATTTTTGGCTCTTTCCAAAATTAAACAAATTCCCTGATGGGACAAAGTTTGCTGATTTTCCTGACACCCAACGCAACGTGACAACGTTACTGCGAAGTATTCCGAAAAATGCTTTTCAAGATTGTTTCTGGCAATGCGACCGTCATCTCACGAAGCGCATAGCTTCACAAAGAGTGTATTTCGAAGGCGACAGCAGCCACTAGTGTACAGGTATGCATATTTTGCTCCCACAGGGCCATTCCGGTAATTAAATTGTCGCACCTCGTATTCTGTGCTTTGCTGATGATCGGGTGGCTTTATATCAAGATTAAGATGATGCAGCCTATATGAGTAGAAAGGTTTTGGAAGAGTACTCCAAGTGAAGCTTAGAGGAAAATAAAGAAAAGACAATATATTGTCTTAGGTTCTTCACAAGTAGAAGCACTATAAATTGAAGGACAAAAAGCAAAGGATGTTTCAGTTTTAAGAATTTAGGGTATGACTTGAATACGACAGGAACACGCCATGAATATTCATTCATTCATCTGTAATCTGTCAAGACGACAGGTCCACAGTCTCTTCCCAAAGAGTTCCTCCACTTGATGCGATCTAGAGCTTTCTCCTCCAAATGAAAATATCCTCTTCTGTCCCCAAGGTCATCCAGCATCTTCTTACGTCTTCTTCCTCGTCTTCTGGTCACTTCTATCCGCCCCTCTATATTTCCTTCAATAACTTCTTTTAGAAGGCAGTTACCGCGTAAGATATGACCAATCCAATTAGACCTTCCGTTTTCTTATTTCGTGTAGGATATTCCTCTGCTCACTGACTCTAAATAGCACTTCTTCATTTCTCACATAATCGGTCCAACTGATCTTCTCCATCCTTCTCCAACACCACATTTCCATACTTGGTATCTCTGTTTTTGGAAAGAGACTATCCAGGAAAAGTGATAATGTGGTAGTTTTCCCATTTCCTTTCCACATCGCAGTACAACAGCCGTTCAAACCACTCTGGTCACGCCTGCTGCTATAGGAACTTGAACCATTTCGAGCATCATTTGCTCTGTGCTTCAAGTCGCTGCTGATGACGCTGCTTCCGGCATCAGTTTTTGGTTTTTGGTGTCTCTCTTCGTCTGATGCCTACCCTTTGACCTGTCCAGCAAGGGAGGCCCTGCCAGTAGCTACGCTACCGCTGGTATAGCTCTCAGGGTCCTTGGCATACTCAAACCCCCTCACCACGATAAGGTGGAGCCACCAACGAGGGGGCCTTGAATATGTGCGCAACCAAATAAAGAAGGCATCAGCTGTCATTAGGATGCTAAATTCATTCTTATATGATTGAAGTGCAAACATGATTAAAAAGATTATGTTCGTGTACTACAGCATCTGTAACAACATATGGAACAGGTTACTGAATAAATATGAACAAGAAATTGTTGGTAACATAAATGAAGTTTTGGAAATGTGTAAGGAAAACGCTTGAGGACGAAGTCGGGACGGATGTGAATAGCGGAAAGGTTGAGGCATAAGAAATAATAAGCTATCTAAAGGAAGAAAACGGCTGTTGTGGTATGGGTATATTCGTCAAACTGGAGAACATTGCTTACCACGCAAGGCATTGGAAATGAATCCAGTATGGCGCTGGAGGAAGAGCAAACCACGACAAACCTGGAATGGGGATACAGCAAAACTAATTAGACTGCGAGGCTTGTCGAAGGAAGGTATTGTAAATTGCGACAGCCAGAAACTTGGTGCGAGGAGCCCTTAAAGAGAAAACACCAGAGACAAGAAGGAAACACTAAATCCATAGTAATATATCTTTCTTTATATAGGTAGAGATATCCCTGTAAGAGGCCGTAGAGGCCAGTAGGGTTGTGAGAAGTCGATGCTCCTACATTTTCTAGACAATCGACTCACCGTTGGCGGTGAGGTTCTCAGCCTTACGCGCCGGCCGCCCTTTGCCATCAGGGAAATTCCTGGTACTCATTTCTGTTAGAGGCTGAGTCGACTCCAAGGCCATATTCAATTTAAACACGAAAGTTTTGCTTTATGTGCATGGGATTCAGACTGTTCCAGTAAGGGGCAAAACAAACTCCGTGATTTCAGTCAGCAAGCGAACCATACCGACCGAGCGACCGCCGCTTGTCTGCGAAGTTTGATGCCAACTTTTTCGGATAGAGGATGTTGAGTGGTCAGCGCAACGAATCCTCACAGCCGTTAATTTCGGTTTTCTAGACCGGAGTAAGGTACAAACAATGTTAAAATTTCATTTTAATGTTTGAGTAAAATAAATTAATTCAGAAATTCCTGTTACGCAGATAAAATACAACATTATATCCCATTCCTATAATTATTTCTTTACGAATTTTTCTCATTGTAAGAATCATCAATTCGGAAAAATGTTTCAGACGACATAAATGTTCATTTCAACCTTAAAATAAAACTACACGTTCTGTTCGCTGAAGTCAGCATGAATATCACGTTAGGTTTCAATTTTACTAAGAGAAAATATGAACTGGGCACAGCAAGTTGCCCCGCTCGCAAACATGGATCGGATATAAGACTTAGCGTCGAAGTTGCACGCATTCTTAACCTCGGCACTAGAAGGAGGTGAATGGTCAGCTTCACTTCCGGCCTTTATAACCTCGAGGACTGAGCTTATGGTGCCCTTTGAATTTATTTGAGGCTCAAAGGGCTCAAAAGTCAGTCTGTATGTAGTGGTGAAGACAATTATACATCATCTCCTAGAAAATTAAACTCTGGTCAACCAGCTGGAAGCTGGTAGTTTCTAATCGACTAGCCAGTTGCTAGTCACATTCCCGATTGAGTCATCCCAGCCCACAAAAAAAAAACAAATAAAATACAGACCTAATTACGCTTACAGTTTCTTTACTGACAGCGCAAGTGACATGAATAGGTTTAACATCCTACAGCGCGTTTTTACCTGTATTGCCTGGCTCCGTAAAGAAAACCGAAACAGATCACGGAACACTGCTATAATTCATGTCCCCACCGATGGTGTCTCCACCTTATAGTGGTGTTGGGGTTTAAGTGCTCCTGAGACCCTGAGAGGTATGCTGGCCCTAGCGTAGCTACTGGTAGGGGTCGCCCATTCCGGACATGTCAAGGGGTAGGAGCCAGACGAAGGACATCCATGTCCTCCAGGTTGGGGGTTGGGCGTGAAGCTTACCACCACGCACCGTAAAAACTAAATTGTTCAGAAACAAGACAGTCACACTCGGATGGATGGACAAGGAAGATAGGAAGACCCAGACTGAGATGGTTTGAGGATGTACATGATGATCTCCGTAAAATGAAAGTGAAGGATGGGGAGGAAAGATGAAGACCAGAGAAGAATGGAGGCAGATTGTTCAGGAGGCCAAAGCTCACCCTGAGCTGTAGCGCCGAGGGGAAGGAAGAAATTATAATTCATGTACAGAGTGATTAAAATAATCAGTAAAAGTTGTCTCTGTGCTTAATTAACTAAGCACAACACCATGAAAACTTATGGGGAGTGGAGGTATAGTTCCATCATTCTTGAGATCGGTACTAGCTGGGGGTGAGCCGTCAGCTTTATTATCCGGCTGCCTTACTCCAAGGGAAAGAGCTCCCGGTACCTATTGGATGGGACGCTAGGTGGGCGCCAAAACCAATCTGGACACTGTGGAGGAGAAAAGAATCTCATGTTCTGCCGGGAATAGAACCCCGGCCGAGAGAGGAACAACCAGGAATCTGCAACCCCTTTCGCATTAAAATTTGTGAGAAATAAAAACTTGAAGAAAAGAAAGAAATATACCAAATATCAATAACAGAAATTAAAAGTACTTAAAATATTATTTTATCCTGAATATTCTAAGACAGTGGTTGCCAACATGAAGGGCGCACCCCCTGGGGATGCGCGAAGTCGTTCAAGGGGAGACGCGAGGCCGTGAGACAAAAATTAAATTTTAATGTAAAATTCAGAAGATATATAATTTTAACTGCACTTAATCAACTCTTTCATAAGCACCAACCAGAAATGTTAACCCATAAATTTAAAAAATCAGAGTGATTCCATTTCAACATTTGTCTACATTGTTCAACGCCAAATAAAGAACATCGTACATTGCTATCATTTTAAAAATTCTAACTTTTTACTCACAGTTTGGATCTGGTACTAATTACTAGATAGTTAATCGTAAATGAAGGTTTAGTGGAAACCAAAAGGGAAGAGTCCATGTCAAGAAATTTTGGAACCACTGTTCTGTGGCGAAAAAAACATCTAAACTTTTAAACGTTGAATTTTAGTCATATTTTAAGGTCTTCCCCTCCCCTTCGATAATTGGTAGCTCCATTAGAACATTGGCTACACCCTAAACTGCTTAACTGCTTGCTTTACTTACTTCTTGACCGCTCGGCTACCGTGACCGGCATGCTGCTCCTTAACACTTGTAAACTTGCACCAGACTCGCAGAGTGAGTAGTGTCAAATGGTAGCTTCAGAGATGACTAATAAATTCGAAAGTATCTGAAAAGAAATGGTTGATGGTGGTATAATCTAGGTGCCGACCGTCATTTACCTGGAAGAATTGAGAAAAACTACGAAAATTCTCGAAGTACCCGGTGTTGTGGGTAAGATTCGAACCGAGTACCTCCCGAATACAAATCTAGAGCATCATCTCTACAAACAAACTGCTCGGTCTCGAAATGTTATATCAGATGCCAATTAAACTCCTACACCAAAAGACGAAGAATACATAATAATCAATTAATTATAGATTAGAAGCTACGTCTTGATTCTACGTAATAGCTTACCTGGAAAGGCCTACCGATGTATATATCTAACATCCATCACACCTTTTTTCGAAGTGGCTTACTCATTGTACAATCTGGAACCAATTTATATTTATTTAATAAAGGTAAAGGTAAAGTATTCCCTGTGCTTAACTAATTAAGCATTACGCCATTAAGACATATGTAGGAGTGGATGTATAGCCCCGCGTTTTCTTGACCTTGGCACTAGTTGGTGAGTGGTCAGCTTCACGCCCCGGCCGCTTTGCCCCGGAGAGAGACTCCCCTGTACCAACTGGTTAGGAGGTTGGGTGGGCCCAGAACCAGTCTAAACGACATTGAGAAGGAAAAATTCTTGCCTCTACCGGGACTCGAAATCCAACCCCTCGGCAATCCAGCTCGTAACAAGTCGCCATACCGACTGCTCTATAACGGCATTCATTATAACGATATTTATTCGATACATATGTTATTATAGACTTTCAGTGCTGAATTTTATCAGCATTTCATTATTCATAGTTAGGTTATTATATACGAGTGCATTCGAGTGCATTCGCAGAAACACTCACAGGATGAAGCTAAGAGGTGCTGTTTGAGTGCAGCACATGGCTGAGACCGAATGGAATGGCTAAGGCGTCAAGCTCTCATGTCTGTGAGACTGGAGATCATACCACAGTTTTCACTCTTTCATTTGAAAGTTGGCTGTCAAGAGGAGTGATAAGCTGGTTTCATCTGGTGAATGAAACGACTGTAGACTAAATATAAGGTTAAATTAAACATATTTATAAGAGACCCCTTTTAATTCCAGTGAAAAGGCTGTAGTCCTTGCACTGTAAACATCTGTAGGTTAGAATCTAGTTTAGGTTATATTTGTATTCGTATTTTCTCACGTTTTATGACAAACAAACTTTGTGGCCTGTAGTCCGCAAGCGAACTATACCGACCGAACCACTGCCGCTTGTCGGCGAAGTTAGTGACAACTTTAGCGGACAGAGGGTGTCGCGTGGTCAGCACAATGGATCCCCAAGGACGTTAATCTCTTTTTGCTAGACCGGAGCCGCTATTTCCTTGAAATAACTCCTCAATTTTACTTACGATGCTGAGTGGACCACGTTCCATATCCAATATTTCTTAGAAAATATGGTAGCGCCGGGAATCGAACCCCGGACCTCTGAATCTGTTTATGACTATAACTTAAATTTACCAAAGTGAGTAACATTATCTCTACCAACTGACGAATCAGTCACCTAAATGAAATAAAACAAGCTTGTAAGCGAAGAACGCCATGAGAGATTATTTGCAGAAGATAACGATTTATTTCCGAGTAACATGAAACAGTGAATTGCATCTAAAATTTACGACGTCAATATGATTACGTGCGTAAAGAGATACTGAAGGAAAATTCAGATTCTCCGTACAAGCATATAAAAGCTTCCATTCATATCAGAAACTGGAATGAAAGTGACAATATTGTGCAAGATTTTCTTATGAAGCGTACTGGGCAGGTCACGACATAATACGCCTGGTTTAAATTCTGTATAATTTCTTGTTACTTTCCATTTCCTTAGAAAATATAATTTCAAATATTTACTCCAACACAGTGCTGGGGCAAAGTAAAGTAAAAAAAAAAGTAAAGGTATCCCTGTAACATGCCGTGGAGGCCCGTAGGGTTGCGAGATGTCGAGGCTACCACATTATCTAGACAATCGGCTCACAGACAGCGGTGAGGTTTTCAGCCTTACACTCCGGCCGCCCTTTACCCCCAGGAATATTCCTGGTACTCATTTCTGTTAGAGGCTGAATCCACTCCAGGGCCATAGTGCCGCTGGAAGGATTAGATAAATTGAAAAAAAATCCACTTCTTCGGGATTCGATCCCGCGACCTTCCGGCTTGTAACATAGTGTCTCAACAAACTACGCTACGCGTGACCCCGCTGGGACAAATACCCTGTAAATAAGTTTATAACCCCCTACTACTAACTACTGCATTCGTGGCTAAAATGAATAGGCATATCGTGAAAAATAAATCTCAGAATTTATCGTTACAGCTATAGTAAAGATTTCGATACGCGGAGAGTTTAATAATACAACGTTCAGACGCGTTTCTGAACATCCATCGTAATATAACTAGTACTGAATTCTTACTTGCCATAATATCTCAAATAACTGCTGCGTTCACTCTAATGTTATATTCCACTTTTAAAGAAATATTCTAGTGGAAAGATGGATATTTTTAACGGCCGAAATATTATGCATAATTTTAGGATCTTGTATTCAAATTTGATATAATACACGGCTATCATAATCCAATAATTTGCCAGAAATAGGAAAGTAACCCTAATATCTGACACACACAAGGCACATCGTATAGTAATCATGCAACGCTGAACTATTTTGTGCAGGGTCACTTTATCCACATGGCGCTTATGCTTGTCCCCTGTATCTCTTCCTTTCGGGCTTTTGCTTGCCGTTTCAGGTGGCGAACATCCTGCTTTCTGTGGTTACTGGAGTTTGCTAATCATTCTGAATCCCCGTTTTCGTGGCTCAAATGCCGCTGAAGTGTTCACACCCTACTTGTGGGCCTGCACACTTTGTCTCATTATGTTCTGTGCTGACGTTACCGTATGAACAATAACGTATATACGTATATATATATTGTAACATGTAGACCCGTTGCTGGACAACGACCGCGAGATAAGCAAATATACAAGAGCGTTTGCTGAGTAAAGGCTTTTCAAACAAATCTTTTATATGGAAAAAACTGAACTACAATATTTGACGAGCGCTGTTTTCTACTCGGTCCGTTCCAAGGGAATATAAGCAGGGCAACCTTTATAGCTTAGTCAGTTGTAGGATATTTGCAAGCCGGTAAGGAAGTAAGGAGAGGCTGTTATTAGAATCCGTTACCAGGAAACGACTATTGTAGACATAGAAGATTTCATGTGTGCTGCAGTTACAGTGACTTTCAGAGTGTGTAAACCAGGGAGGTTGGAGATTTACTTATAGTTACGAGTTGTGTATGTAAGTGTTCAATAAATCCAAAACACAAACCCCATCTATATTCACACTCATACACGTGATAATATATGATAATAATATCGTATATATATATGTGTGTATTTGACACGTGCATAAGGAAATTGACTGGCCATGAATTCTTTTGCAAGGAGGTCAGATTATTAACGAGTCGGTCTGATATTGCGTTGGAATAACATTTAGATACAAGAATGAGTTGATTTCGACTTCAGAACTGAGATGGGCGTGTTCATCGTCCAGCAGATTTGGACTTAGCTAGATGTGGTGAGACTGGCTAACGAGCTGATGTACTCGTATTTTTTCCCTGTGGCGCTACAGCCCCAATTTGGGCCTAGGCCTACCTCCATGAAAATCTCCGTTTCACTTCGGTTTACTAGATCTTACACATACGGTAGGACTCCTTGGGCAAGTGATCAGCTCGTCGCAAGGCCTCTACCTGTAGACAAACGCAGGGAAACGCACACAAACATCCATGCCCTGAGTGGGATTCGAACCCACGATCCCGGCTTCCAAGCGAGCGAAGACAGTGCATGTCTTAGATCGCTTGGCTACCGTGACCGGCGATGTACTCGTATACCATGTATTATTTGCGTTAGATATTAACCAGAAAATTTGCCATATATATTGCTAACTTGAGTAACCATTTTGTCACATAGAGTGAAGTGAGGTACATGCATAGCGATAAGGTACACCGATCACAATGCTTAAAGGCGCGTCCACATTACTCGTGCTCGTAATCGTGCTCACCAGGCTTCTGCTCGTCGGGAGACTTGTTCGGCTTTTACTTGTGCTCGTAAATCTTCGTCCACACTACTTCAGTTGCTCGCCAGGCTTCGGCGCGTGAGGATCCGCATATTTACTCGTGGTGTGTATAGGCTGTAGTCGTATTTTAATTTATTGGCTATAGTTTTTAAATTAAAAATTTAAAATTTGCTTATCTCGTGACTTGTTATATCTTCCGCATTACTCGCGAGCATAGCGAGTCTTCTGAGCACGAGTAATGTGGACGCGCCTTAACGGTTACAAGTTATATGGATTCAGAAGTGTTAGGAGGAAGTTTTGAAGCTGGACATATTCCTACCCTGTGTACTATATCTGTGAAGTGAGATACATGCCCAAAGGATTATAATAATATTTATTCTCAGGTATATACATGTGAGCCGGTCACGGTAGACGAGCGGTCTAAGGCATGTACTGTCTTCGCTCACTTGGAAACAGGGATCGTGGGTTCNTGCTTACGAATATTTCTCACCGCTATTCTGAGTTAAACCTAGAAAGGCCTGGTATACTACAAATCGAACCAGTGGCTCAGTCTACAGTGGCAACCTAAACCCTCTAAGGAAAGACGAAGAATTTTTGGAATATCAAATTGATATGTTAGGAAGTGGGAGAATCAGGGGCGAAAACACTTTAATGGAAAACAATTTTCTTTTCAGAGTTCTAATTCAGAGAATATAATTTTGTGTAGTATTTACATACATCACAGAGAGTTATATAATTGGCTATGCACCTGGTATGACCTATTAAACTGAAATTAGACTTAGCGAATAAATACAGACATCAAATTGAAAATGTTCTGAAAAGAGGAGATGCTTTATCGCCATTGTTTTTCAAATTTTCTTTAGAATAAGCCATTGATATGGTTTAAGAAGAATAGGAAGGACTGAAATGGGAAACATCAGCTTCTGATCCATGCTGATGATAAGTTATCAGATAGAAACACATGAGCTATATTACGCTCAAGTAACGAGGTTGATGTAGACATAAAACTAAGTAAATATTGACGTCTTTTAACCACAATACAGAACAAAAAAATGATATAGCGAGAGCTAATAGATCCCTTGAAAATGTGGAAAATTTAAAATATTTCGGAACGATAGTAACTAATTAAATTTTTATTTATGAGGAAATGTAAGAGCTGATTAAGTTCCAATAATGCTTGCTACCGTTCAGCCTAGTCTTTTGCCTTCCCCCTTGCTATCTAAAATCATAATGAATAAGATAAATATAACTGTAATGTTGTCTGCACTTTTGTATTGATATACAACTTTGTTTCTCACATCAGTGGAAGGACACAGACTGAGAGTGCTTTAGAACAGGGTTCTGAGGAGAATATTCGGAACTACAAGGGATGAAAAAACAGGAGGCTCTAGACAACTACATAATTAGGAGCTTCATAATTTGTAGGCCTCGTAAGATATTATTAGAAAAATCAAGTAAAGAAGAATGTTATGGATTGGGTTTGATATGTAGCACGCATGGGAGGAAACAGTAGGGCACACGTGGTTTTGGTAGGAAAAGGTGCAGGAGCGAGATATCCAAGAATAATTGCAAGTAAGCGGGGAATAATATTAAATTGGATTGGGGAGAATGAGGTCGACTGGATATACCTGGCCCAAGAAGTGGATCGGCTGCGGACTCTTGTGGAAACATTATTAAACCTTCGTGTTCCATACAATTGTAGGTATTTCTTGGATGGCAAAAAAACTATTGTGTCCTCAAGGGCGACTCATCTCCATGGATGTAGTTTTCACATACATTTTCGCTTAAGAATTTATATGGTCATGAAACTGAGTCACTTATTCGAGCTCGAAACCAGATGCTTAGAATGTCTGAAGAAATTATCACGGAGAGACTTTTATTGGTAAAGTAAGTAAAAAAAGTAAAGCTATCCTTGTAACAGGCCGTGAAGGCCCATGGGGTTGTGAGACGTTGAGGATCCCTCATTACCTAGACAATCGGCTCAAAGATGGCGGTTAGGTTGCCAGCCTTACGCGCCGGCCGCGCTTTACTCCCCAGGAAAATTATTTAATTAATTCCTGGTACTCATTTCTGTTAGAGGCTGAGTCGACCCCAGGGCTATAGTTCTGGAAGGATTAGGTCAATTGAAAGAAACCAATGACCTCATCGGGACTTGAACCCGCGACCTTCCGGCTTGTAGCATAGCCCCTCAACTAACTACGCTACCGCGTGCCCCCAACTTTTATTGGTATTATTGTATTTTCTCTGGCTGTAACTTGCTAAATGTTTATTATCGTCCAACCTGCCTTGGACTTTCTTGGTTTGTGTGTATGTGTTTGATTCCATATTCTTCAAAGTGTCTTTAGAATTTAATGAAATGTCGATCAATATCGTGACAGTACTTAAACATTGTCTGTTGCTAGACACCAGCAAACTAAACAGGTTTCTACAGCTCAATAAACACGTATCTCGCCAAAGGGGAGTCAACATGTTAATAGAGGAACTGTTAGAAGATGCGTTTCCTATGCCGTCCGAGCATAAATATATAAAGAGGCCTCAGTACGATTCCTGGTAAATGACAGAGCCGTACTCTCGTCAGAGAGGGTGACCCACATCGACAAAACCGCAGCTGTCTGTCAGTAACATACGCGTAAATCTGGTCTTGGGCCCCAGATGGAGCTTGACACCATGACTAACTGGCCCAGTGACCGTCGGACGTAATATGATTTTGATTTTGACTTGACTACGTTTTCTGTGGCCGCGTGATCTAAGGTGTATGCTGTCTTCGACGTTCCTTGGAATATGATCAAGTGTTCGAATTCAGTTCGAGGCATGAATGGTTATCTAGGTTTTTCATTGTGCGTGTTTAGTTGTCCTCTGTAAGCAGAGGCCTTGCGATAAGCCTGCTCTTTTCCGTGGATCCTGTAAACTGTCTAAAACAGTCTTGGTTACAGGCCTTAATTTTACATTTGAAGGGGACAGAAGGCCTAATCTGTAAAAGAATAAGGAGGGGAGAGGAACTCCAGTTGCTGTGTCATTTGCTGAAACATACAGTTAATAAGCAGACAGCGCACACGGTGTGTCTGCAATCTGGTATGAGATAGTGAACCACTGGAAATTTCCAGCCTTCAGTTATCGGTACACTATTATAGTAAGGGAAGTCATGATTTCATCGTATGGTTTTAGTTTCTAGACCTAAAACTCGCTCTTTAACCTGCGTTCAAGGTCGTAAGGGATTCGAGGCTATTTTTTTTTTTAGTTGATCATTTATCGGCTCACCAAGAGTCTAGACTCTTATTGTCAGACCATAGTATGATTAATGAATACGAAACGGAAGTTGATGGAATGAGAACTGACAGGGGAAGCCAAAGTTCTCTGAGAAAACCAAACCCAATGCTATTCTATTTATCACAGATCCAACATGTTATGACCTGGGATGGAAATCAAAGGGCCGCAGTGGAATCGAAGCCATGAGACGGATATTTTCGGTATGAATATTCTTGTTAATCTTAATTGGTTTGTTTCAGAGTCAATAGAATGTTTATGACTTAATTATTTTTATAAATAAATAAGCAAGTTACATTTCGCTAATATAGATTCAAGCATCGGCTCTGCTGTTTTTACATTGGCTCCTTTTTCACTCCTGCCATTTGTAACCACACTGTGCCAGAAACAAGAATATAGTCAAGCCATTCGAGATATTTAGGGAAGAAGCTGGATCCAGAATACCATTCTAAATGCAGCCATTATTTTAATTTCATCGCAGTGGAATCTCGGAAAGTGCGTCGCAGTTTGGTCATTCCCCTCCTAAAGATTGTTACATGTACACCCACTGCCAGGCAAAGTGTTGGTAAACAAGTTCACTCGAAGAGAGAATTTTGGTACACAGTCCGTTGCTAGTTACGCAACAGTAGATAAGGCTGTGTTTTCTGTGCTGTCTGCGCCAAGCAATAGTAGAAAAGGGTGGTTATGCAATCCGTCCCTAAGCAACTGCTGGGTAAACACATTTCCACATATCGGACGTCATCAAAAATAGCGAACGTCTTTTCCGTGGGGTCTGTGTAGAGCGCACAAGAGAAATGAATGCAGCGGCAGGGTTAGTAACCCATGTGGAGGCGGGGTTGAATACCTCCATCGTGACCCTGCGAGTCGTAGGAGGCGAGGGAAATAAGTTTCAAATCTGAGACAGTAAAACATGGTCGCGAGTACCAAGGGACTCGGACCTGAGAAAGACTGCTCTGTGGGACAGCAGCATATACAAAGACAGACCCGTCCTCTTGTCAGAAAGGGCGTCCCTCAAAATACAAGACCGTGACTGTCAAACAGTAATAAATATCTGGACATGAGCCCCAGATTGGGCTCACTGGTTTGGTGTTTGTCCCTCTAATAAACACTGTCCT